>NW_004443955.1:20409975-20429755 GCF_000243295.1 Trichechus manatus latirostris
TATCAGTTTTCTCACTCCATTTGGTGCTTGGTTGAGTTCTTTATCTCTTCATTTGATGTTTTAGGGTTTCAGGATTGTTGTATTCTCTGTTTGGCTTAGTTTCTCGGATCTTTGCTGTGGAGGGACGGCGTGGTGCTTCTGCCTAGAGCGCCATTTTGCCGGAACTCCCAGGGGATATTTTTTATTTAAGGTTTAGAGCTTATCTCAGGGCAATAGTTTCAGGGTTTCATCCAACCCCCTTATCTCTAGAAATTCTGGATTTCATGAGACTTGGAATTCTGTTCTACATTTTCCCCCTTTTGATCAGGATTCCTCTATAGAATTCTTTATCAAAATGTTCAGTAATGGTACCTGGCACCATCCAGTTCTTCTGGTCTCATGGCAAATGTGGCAGTTGTTCATGGAGGCAACCAGTCACGCATTGCATATCCTCCTCCACACATTCCTGACTCTCCTTCTTCCATTGTTACTCCAGGTGAATAGAGACCAACTGTGGTGCCTTAGATGGTCACTTGAAAATTTTAAAGACCCCAGGCACTATGCAACAAACTAGGAAGTAGAACACAGAAGCACTAAACATGTTATTCAGCCAGTTAACTGGGATGTCCCATGAAACCATGATTCTAAACCTCCAAACCAAGGAACCAAATTCCATGAGGTTTTTGGTTGTCTATAAGCAGCCTCCGCAGCTACTCTATTTTTTTTTTTTGTTGTTGTTGTTATTTTAAATATATCTGTCACACAACTTTTGCCAATTCAACTTTTTACAGTTCTACAACTCATTGACTGCAATTACATTAATTTGCTAGCAAGTTTCCAGAGCATTGTGATTTTCATCCCACCTGGCTAAATTAAAATTTATGGGATGGTAATACCTATTTTGCATTCTGTGTAGATGAGGATCCCCTATCTGCAAGAATGCAGATGTATAAAAATTCAGCAGGATATGGAAGATATTAAAATGGATGGGTCAATTATTTTAAAAAATAAGCCTCCTCTAGGTACTAGAGATTTTGACAGTCAGATACCGAGGTGAATAAACATTTTCCCTCCGTGCATACTAAGTGTGATCTTGTAAAATATTATCTTCTATAAGGACATCTATGGAGCCCTGGTGGCACAGTGGTTAAGAGCTTGGCCGCTAACCAAAGGTTGGCAATTCAAATCCACCAGCCACTCCTTGGAAACCCTATGGGGCACTTCTGCTCTGTCCTATAGGGTTTCTATGAGTCAGAATCGACTCGACGGCAACAGGTTTGGTTTTTCTGGTTTTAAGGCTGTTTAAAGCATTTTACCATGGAGTCTTTTTGTGGTGCAAACAATCAGAGCTAACTGAAAGGTTGGGGGTTCAAGTCTACCCAGAGATCCCCTGGAAGAAATGCTAGGTTATCATCTTCTGAAATCAGCCATTGAAGATCTTATGGAGCACAATTCTACCCTGACATGCATGATGAGGCTGCCGTGAGTCAGAGTCAACTTAGCAGCAACCAGATTATCTTTTTTTACTTTTTAACATGAAGTAAACACAGGAACCAAATAACAAACTATGTAAGCAGTCACTGGCTATTTAAACCCTTGAAAAAAGTCCACATCCAGGGAAACTAACTAAGAGTAAAAAGTGGCTGAGAAGATCAATCATACCATATTTGAAAAATACTCAATTAAAGTATATGAGTGTGGTAAAGTATATATAAACACACACTTATTTAATTATTTAACCCACGTCTAGGTTATAGAGAACATGGATATTTAGCACTACAGGAGTCACAAACGCAAATACAACAGGGAAAAGGAGATGATGAAATGAGCAGAGCAGCTCAGATGCCCAGGCTGGCCCTTAGGCAGCAGCTGGGCACAGTGAGAGAACTGGAAATGACACACATGCAATTAGAGGTCAAAACTGGAACGTTTGTTCAGGAACATTCAGGTCAATTAAGTGACTGAGTTTACACATATTCAGTCTTTACACAACTTTTCAGGTGGTTATTGATCATACAAATCAAGGTGTACACACTTAGTCTTCACCTACTCCAATGATTGTTCTCTAAAAGTGATTATTATTGAAACGGTCATGCACATTTATTTACATACTATTTCAGGTTGCTTGCATGCTACAATAACAGAGATTTGAGTGGTTGTGCTAGAGACTTTATGGCCCACAAGGCCCAATATACATATTTTCTAGCCCTTTCCAGAAAATATTCGCCCATCTCTGTTTTAAAGTGCTCTAAAAGTTTCTTTGCATATTCAGTAATATTGTTCCATTGACTTTCCGCAAATTTTTTGGCATGCTCATTAGCAGAATATACTTTAAAAGAGTAATAATAACTCTTACATTTGCTTAAACAAAAAAAAAAAAAAAAACCAAACCCATTGCCATTGAGTCAGTTCCAACTCATAGCAACCCTACAGGACAGAGTAGAACTGCCCCATCGGATTTCCAAGGAGCACCTGGTGGATTTGAACTGCCAACCCTTCGGTTAGCAGCTGTAGCTCTTAACCACTGCGTCACCAGGGTTTCCTACATTTGCTTGGCACTTTATAATTTACGAAGTATTTTCGAATACACATTCCAGTTAGCTTCTTATAATGGGTCCGCGGGTTGTCATTAGTATCTCCAATTTACAAATAAAGAAGCCAGGGCTAAGAGGCTAAATGGTTGTCAACGGGAAGCAATAGAGTTGGGGCTTTCCCTGAGTATCCTGGGCTCTCCACTCTTTCCACCATACCACAACTGTGCCTAGAAACAGGGATCCAAACACAAAACACCTCGCCTGACACACTGAGAGGCAGCGATACACAATAGCAAGGACAGAGTTCTGGAGTCAGAGAGACCTCAATTCCAGTGCCCCTTCTGCTTTGTGTCTTCCATGTCTTTGAAAAGTTTACTTAAAATTAAAGACATGGGAACACCTTTAAAAAAGGCAAAAAAATATATACTATATTTTGTTAGGAGAAAAAATAATTCATTCAAAGGGCATTTACAAAGCACATACTGTGGTCTGGATGCTGAGCTAGGCTCCTTGCATACAGAGTGAACCAAGATAATACTTAGATATCACTTAGCAGACTCTCATAAACATAAACAATCCGAAAACCAAGTTGCCACGAGTTGGCCCTGACTCATGGAGACCCCATGTATGTCAGAGTAGAACTATGCTCAAGGGTTTTCAATGGATGATTTTTTGGAAGCAGATCACCAGGCCTTTCTTCTGAGGTACTTCTTGGTGGACTTGAACCTCCAAACTTTCGGTTAGCAGCAAACGTGTTAGCCATCTGCACCATCCAGGGGTGTTGCTATTTGATTCATTATTACTATTGAAATAATGGATGCGTTTGAGAAGAGAGGAGAAAAAACTCAGCAAAGATGGCCAGCAATTCAAAGTCCCTCCCTTAGTTCTGACCATCCCTTCCCTGCCTACGTTTTTATCAGGACAAAGAGAGAGGGCTGGCTCACAAGGCCTCAGGACATGCCATCTCCCCTTCCCAAGAAGGCCATCAGTCTGTGCATGTTTCCTGAGTAGCTCTCTTCCAGGGCAAAGCTTCCACTTATTGCCATTCCAGTGCCTGCAGGTATAGCAAGCACCTGGCCTATATGCCAAGATCCCTTCTGCCCTGTGTGTGAGCCTCACAGCCTGGAACAGAAGCTGAAAAGATACAAAGACCTTCCCTCAGAGCCGACAGAGAGACAAAGCCTTCCCCTAGAGCTAGTGTCTTGAATTTGGACTTCTAGCCTACTAAACTGATAAATTTCCATACATTAAAGCCATGACTTGTGGTATTTCTGTTATAGCAGCATTAAGAAACTGATACCTTCTAAAATGCATTTTCTCATAATTTGCACACAGCTTGCTTCCTCTCCTCCTCTAGGTCTTTGCCTAAATGTTGTCTTCTCAAAAGAGGTCTTTCCTGACAGCCCTGTCAAAACAGTAACACCTCCACCCCTGCACTCCCAAGCGCCTTCTCTGCTTTACTTTTCCCCACTGCGCTCGCTGCTTTCTGAATATATCTGCAGCCTACCGGCCTCCAGAATAGGAACTCCACGAGGGAATGGATGTTTATGGGTTTTGCTCACTACGTACCCCTGATCCTAGATCACCATCAGCTCATAGTAGATGTTCAACAGATGACGAAGGAGAGAGGGATGGAGACAGGGAAGAAGAAAAAGGAGTCCAAGTCAACATGGACCCCAAGATGTGGCTTAGCCACTGCTTTGTTGACACAGTGAGGCTGAGTTATGACTTTCGAGATAAAACAAAAATAGTAAAGAACACATCACTGAAGTACAGAGGAACTGACGCATATGTTTAATTTTGCAGGCTGTGGTTTGTTTCCTCCCCTCTGCGGCTTGTCATGGTGCTTCTTTGTGGTCGCTAAACTGAAGCTCTGTGGCTGCCAAGAAGAGTTTCTGGAAATATCCCAACTGGGGACTTCTCAAAGATCACTCAACTCACTCACATAAGCTAGCACCAAAGCTGTTTACAAACGCAACTGCCAATTGAAATGTCAGGGAAGGACATACCCCACTGTGGAATTACAGAGATGACACAGGGGTACAGTTCTTCTATTCATGATTATTAGTTATTAACCATGAAAGCAAGCCCATCTGACCACTGTAATTATCCCTGTGTTTAAAAGGGCACCACAGACACAGAAAAAAATAAATGTCTTCCCTTCATGGCCAACATTTTTCTGTATTCTGCTCTGAGTTCTCCCAACTTGCAGGATGGCATTTCCAAATTCCTATTGTACATGCAGTTCTGTGCACAGCCTTTGGATTCAGGCTTACCCTGGATTTAGATTCTGGCTCTGCCACTAACTAGCTAGATGACATTAGGTAAGTTATTAAACTTCCCAAGCCTCTATTTCATTCTGAAAAAAAATGACGAAAAATAATTATCATGACATTAAAAAATACAATCATAATCATAGCAGTGAGCATTTGTAAGTACTTGCACCTGCCAAGTACTGGGTTAAGTGCTTTCTATTTTTCTGACCTCACAGGCATGGAACTTAATCACGTCTTTACTGAGTCTTACCATCCTCAAAAGGCGTCAATTTCAAGCCTTTCCTGACCACACTAATCTGAGTGGCCACCTTTCACCTCAATCATTTGTCTAGCACTAACTAGAGACCGCCTGATAATGCTGGTCATTTTTTCCAGTATATGGGTCTAATCTCAATTCCATCAGTTACACTGAGGACAGGAACCAAGGCATTTTCTAAATATTTAACCAATTTTACAACGGATGTGGAAGTACCTTGTAAAATAATGCCTGGCACGGGAATGCAGTTGAAGGGAATGAGCAGGAAAAGCACAGTAAGAAGGAAAGGAGAAAACGCAGTTAACATACATTCTTCACATATTTCCGGCCCTGGGATCATTTCTCCCCCAAAATTAATGAAGTAGGTATTAATGGTTGATTGACTTCCAAAGTAATTGGACGATAAAGAGAGAATGAGCTATTTTACCTCCAAGTGAATGTTGGAAGCGATATTAAAGGTTTGAATTCTCACTGCAAGTTAGTTGTGATTGTTATTTGTTGCTTAGTTTCATGACCCTTCAGTTACCATGAGGCAGTCCTCAGAGCCAGACGGCCCCTGAGCATTCAGTGTAGGTCTTGGAACACAGTGACCTTGTCAAGGTGTCACCCAGTAATCCCACGGCCCAGTATCAATCTGTCTTCCCTTCTCTGCCTCCCCCACCTCTTCTAATTTCTCTCTCTCTCTCTCCAGATTTCTACAAAGTAGAATGAGGTTATACCAAACTTGCTGTCATTGAGTCAATCCCAATCCATGGGGACTCCAACGTTACAGAGTGGAATTGTTTCATAGGTTTTTCTTGGCTCAGATCTTTATGGAAGCAGATCACCAGGCCTTTCTTCTGTGGCACACTAGGTGGGTTCAAACTGCCAATCTTTAGGCTAGTAGTCAGGGGTAAACTGCCTGTACCACCATTGCGATCCCATGTGAGAGAGCAGAACTGCTCCATAGGGTTTTCTAGGCTGTAATCTTTATAGGAGCAGATCGCCAGGTCTTTCTCCCACAGAGCCACTGGACGGGTTCAAACTGCCAACCTTTGGTCAGCAGCCGCATGCTTAACCGTTGAGCCACCAGGGCGCCTTAGAATGAGGTTAGTGCTCAGAAATAGTAAAAGCAGCATGCTGTAAAACAGAAGGGAGGGTGAGTATATCTGATTATAGAGTTGGGAAAAGCTCCACAGAAAAGGAAGAATTTCAACAGGGCCATGAAGGAGGAGAAGGATTTTAGTAAGAGAAGAATGAAGAGAAGGGAGGAGGAAATAGATGATGAGATGGATAAATGAAGATTTCACAGGTCGTAAAAAGTGAGAAAAGGGAAACAGTCTACAATTATTCATAGGCTTTTCACTTGAGAAGCTAGATGTTGCCAAGAAACTATAATTTGCATCAATAAGGGCACTTCTGGGAGACAAATTAAGTCTGTCAAGATAAATTAAAACTGGAGTTTCTATGGGATATCCAGAGCGATACAAACCTGGGCTCAAGAGAGAGTCTGGGCTAATCCCTTTGTATTCCTAATGTAACGTTTATTCTAACCTACTTTCTCCCACTTTGACTTTATGATAGGTTTGAACACCTGCCCTGACTATCAAAGGCTCTATCTGTCCTCCACATTCTCGCATTCTTTCTTCTTTTTCCCTCATTCTAACTTCCTTCCTTTGCTTCACCATTCCATTTCCAACGACTGGGTGCCGACACTTTCCTTCCTTTACTGATGCTGGCAGGACTGGAAAATTCCTGTAGAACATGCAGCCACCACTATATCTGGGGTCCTATCCCCTCGCCGCAGGTTTGACCTGGCACCAAGTCAACACTGGGCAAAATCAGGTGAGACTCCAGTGGGTTTGCCTCAGACCACAGATTTTCCTTCCCCTTTTCCCTAGGGAAAGCTACAAACAAAATAAGTTACACCAAGGATCCTTGGCAAACATCTGCTTGTCCTCGTTGTACTACAGTCCTTGTCACACATCAATTCCTTCTTCCTCATCTCTTCTCCCATTATGTGGAAGTTATACAAAGTCATCGGCTGTTCACTAGGAAGAAATAGATGAGGCAGATCTGAAATACGGATTAACTAATTCCAAACCTGACAGACATGATTTCAGCAGGACTTCTGTTTCATTCAAAAAAGGTAGAGTTAATAAATTCAGATTTAAAATTAGCATCAGACTTGGTCGGAAAAGTCTACACCTGCCTAAATCTCTATTTGCAGTTAGCATCATAAAAGATTTTATTTATAGTATATTGTTAATGTTTTGGGGGAAAATGCCATCTTTAATTAAATCATCAATTGAAGAGAACTCATAGCAAGAATATTAACAAAAACTCTGTTACTCTGAATGTACACATTGCTATCATGGATTTATCTATTAAAAAGATATTGACTGAGCACAAGCTATGTGTCAAGCACCAAGCTGGGTCCTCAGAAAACAAAGACAAATTAGATAGGTTTCCTCCAGCCAAGCCCACCCTCAAAATGAAGAGAGTCTAGTAGAGAAAATAAGCAAAGGAACAGTTAACTTCAGTACATGTGATAAAGTCTGGGTCTTTGGATGATGGGAGAAGCCCACCTAGTACAGGAGGGAACGGGTGGAGTGGATGGAGAGGGCGTAGACAAAACTGGACCCCTGACCACAAGTGATCCTACAGGTCTGACTCGGGGCAGCCCAGTCCCTCCATCTTCTGCAAACGTACCACTGAGTGGATCAACAGAACCTCAATCATAGGAGAAACAATCAGTCTCGGTCTCTAGCTTGTACTTCAACGGCAGGAAAATAGAAGCAAAAGACTATTTTTTCAAGAAAGTAGGTTTTTATTCAAAAATAGCTGGTTACAGAGAAATCAAATTACCTAGAAACACCTATTCTTGACGGACTTTGCTTATTTTAGGCTTCGCTGCATCTAGCCCAGAAAGCAAAAGTAATAATCACCAACAACCATCCATCCACCATCACCGACCAGCCCCTCAGCAAAGCCTACCATGCCAGATAGCTCGCCGAGGCTCCCTTGCAGGCAGAGTAAAATGCCCTCCACACTCAACTGTACACGTGCACAATCCCAGGCTTGTTTTTGCCATATTCCCTCACCTGTCCAAATGCCATTTCTCCCTGCGTGCCGGTCTGAACGTTGCTTGACATGTGACATACCCCTCTTTCCCACAAACTGATTTCCTTCATCCAGTAACCTGCCAGAACACAAGGCTTGTATGTTTTACACAGACAACTCTGATACCTGTTGGCCTCCTAGGCTATTCTTAGTGGTTTGCAACAGATCATAGGTTGAGGGCGGGGTCCCTTTCTTACCTATCTCTGTTTTGAACAGCAACCTTTACAGTTCCTGGCCTGGAGGAGGCATTCAAATATTTAGAGCTATTCAGCAAAGCCCACTGAAATGCTGAAGTGTTTCAATGTCGTTGTTAGTTGCCATGGCATCGAGCCCTACTCATGGCAATCCCATGTGTGCACAGAAGAACTGCCACAGGGTTTTCTAGGCTGTGACTTTTCAGAAACAGATTGCCAGGCCTGTCTTCCAAGGCGCCTCTGGGTGGGTTTGAGCTGCCAACCTTTCGGCTAGTCGGCAAGCGCTTCACTGTTTGCACCACCCAAAAAATTTATTCTCACACCCTCTAAGATGGCTATGATTAAAAAGACAGGGAACAACAGGCACCGGTGAGGATATGGAGAAATTGGAAACCTCATCAATTGCTGGCTGGATTGTACAATGGTACAGTTGCTGAGGAAAACCGCCTGGTAATTCCTCAGAAAGTTCAACACAGAATTCACATAATCCAAGACCATGGCCATTGAGTCGATTTCAACTCATAGTGACCCTACAGAACAGAGTAGAACTGCCCCATAGGGTTTCCAAGGAGAGGCTGGTGAATTCGAACTGCCAACCTCTGGGTTAGCAGCCTGAGCTCTTAACCTCTACACCACCAGGGCTCCATATGACCCAGAAATTCCACTCCTAGGTATATATTCAAAGGAACTGAAAGCAGGAATGCAAACAGAAACTTGTACATCAATGCCCACTGCAGCACTGTGTAAAATAGCCAAGAGGTGGAAACAGCCTGAAAGTCTACTAACAGATGAATGGATAAATAAAATGTGGTAGATACATACAATGGAACGTTACTTAACTATAAAGAGAAATTAAGTTCTGATACATGCCACAACATGGATGAACCTTCAAAACATCACGCTGAGTGACATAAGTCAGACATAAAAGGACAAATACTGCATGGCCCCACTTATATTAAATATCCAGAATAGGCAAGTGTGTACAGAGCTAAGTTTACCAGTGATTACCAGGGAAAGGTAGAAAGGAGGAGGAAATGAAGACTCATTCCTTAGGGGACACTGACTGCTAAGGGTCATGGAAAAATCTGGAAATTGATAGTGATGATGTTTGAACAAGATGAACGTGATTAATCTTACTGACTTGTACATGTAAAAAAAGGAGAAATGGCAAATGTTTTATTACATATATATTTACCACACACACACAAAAAAAAATCCTTGCAAAAAAATTCCTTCTCATATGAGATTGCAAACTGATCATTCAAAATCATGATTTTAGTAATTTGGTCATTGAACTTAAATTGAGCGACCTTAGAAATATAGGATTTGTCTCCTAATTATTTGGCTGTTTTATCTTATTGAAGTACTAAATCTTTGTTAAAATCACTGAATTGATAAGAATATGTTTTTTTTTTTAAATATTTATTGTATTTTTGGTAAAAATATTTTACTTTAGGTCTTTTGTATGTGTTTGTTTGGGGGTTTTGGGGGGAAGGGTTGTTAATAATAAGAAAATCGAGGCCCACATTGACACCATTATGAAGTTTTCCCAAACGCCCTTTGTGACAAAGACATTTGTTAATCATAAACTAGCTCAGAGGTTATCTAAGGCAAAGAATATAACTGTAGGTAATTTCCCTTGCTTCCTGAGAGATAACCCTCAGAATTTCCCAAATAACTGAGGTGGCATAGCGGTTAAGAGCTTGGCTGCTAAGCAAAAGGTCAGCAGTTTGAATCCACCAGCCACACCTTGGAAACTCTATAGGGCAGTTTTACTCTGTCCTATCGGGTCACTAAGATGGCAAAGGGGTTAGTTTTGGTTATCATTTTAAGGCCTCCCCCTCCCAACTACACCTGAAGATTTGTGCAAATGAATGCCTCCCACTCCCAGAGACCATCTAGTAACCTGCTACCAGCTGATCTCAGTAATGGGGTCGGGGGTGGAGGGACATGGTTCAGTCAATCATGTTAAGATTAGCCAATGGTTGATTTTCTATTCTATTTCCTCTTCTTCTCCTTAAAGGCCCCATTGTATCTAGCCTGCATTTAGTCATTTGCTTTTTTTAGAAACAGAATGGCCCCACTGTATACAGAGTAACTGCTCCAATAAACTCTATATACTTTAATTTCTTTGTGCTCTGATTATCTTTTAACAAAGTGAATGCAAGAGAAGTTACCTGCAGGTAAATGTGTATATGAGCGCACGCGCACACTCACACACACACACACTCACACAGGTGACAAATAGGAAGATATCTAAATCTTCTGAGCCAAAGGGGACCCATCTTTCTTAAGAATATTAATATGCCTGGTTTGTCTACAGGTAGGAATGGGCAATGGTGTAGAGAGAGAGATAGAAGGTGAGCTAGGTATACACTTAAGCAAAGAGTTAGAGAAAAAGTTACGCTCTTGATTTCTTTGCCAGGAAATGGAAAAAAAAAAGAAAACTCATCCAATGTAGCTTTAAAAGCCTTAAGGTGTCCTAGAAAGGTTTTTTGCAATAGTTGTAAAATATGTAGAAGTCAACCCCAAAACTAATGGGAACATTGTGTGTGATCGATATCGCATTCCTTTAAATTCTTATAAATGACATTCTCCCCATCCAAGCTAACCACAAAAATAACTCCTAACCATATTTTCCAAGGGCACTGAATGCACTGGAAAAAAAAGAAAAAAAAGAGGAAGAAAAGAAAAAGAACAGGAAAGTTCACAGCTCTGGACTCACCTCTGACTCTTCTGATGCATCCCCTCCAAGGGGAGTTTTCTGGAGAAGATCAAAGATGCTGTTGCTGGACGCCCTCCAGTCGGCAGCAGGAGGGGCGTAGATCTCCTCTGAGTCCATCTCCATCACATCCAAGTGGCCAGCTTCTTCCTGGCTCCAATCCGGTTCATCTTCAGACTGCCTCAAGGAGCTACCACTACTCTTAGGGAAGATCCCAGCAGCCGACAGGCTAGTGGGCACCGATGTATAGGATGACTGGGGCCCAGAGTAAGGCCCACCCTCCACGGCCAAGGCGCCAGCCTCCAGGATGTCGGGAACAGAGAGGCTCAAACGGCGGTCCAGGTGATGAGTTGCCTGTAGGTCTAGGGGCTTGTTTGCATTCTTTTTCACCTTCTTGCTCAAGTTGATTAACAAAGGCCTGGTCCGCTGTTTGAATGAGCCCCACACAGATGGCTTATCCAGATCCATAGCTGTATGAAGACTCAGGAATTCACTCCTTGAAAGAGTGTGTGCCTATGGAACACAACTTCATTGATTCCTATAAAAGAAAACAGAAGCGAGAGAACGTGAACCTTCTCAGTGGTGTCAAGGCACACTGAAGGGGGGAACACTACTCAAAACATCCCACACTTTCAACTAAGTGATGAAGACTGAAACATTTGATAGGTAACTTCTAAAAACAGTAAATGCCACTATTGTGGAGTTGATTCCAACTCATAGCGACCCTATAGGACAGAGCAGAACTGCTCCATAGGGTTTCCAAGGCTGTAAATCTTTACGGAAGCTGACTGCCACATCTTTCTCTGGCAAAGGAGCTGGTGGGTTTGAACCTCCGAGCTTTCAGTTAGCAGCTGAGCACTTTAACCACTGTGCCACCAGGGCTCTCTATAAATAGTAGGAAAAGTTATTTATTTTTATTTTTATTTGATTGTACTTTTGATGAAGGTTTACAAATAGTTTGTCATTAAACAGTACGCATATCGTTTTATGACAATGGTTAACAAACCCATGACTTGTCAACACTGTCCCTTCTCAACCTTGGGTTCCCTATTACCAGCTTTCCTGTCCCCTCCTGCCTTCTAGTCCTTGACCCTGGACTATAGTGACCCATTAGTCGCGTTTTGTTTTATGGGGCTGTCTATCTTTGGCTGAATGGTGAACGTCGGGAGTGACTTCATTACTGAGCTGAAAGGGTAGCCGGGGGCCATACTCTTGGGGTTTCTCCAGTCTCTGTCAGGCCAGTAAGTCTGGTCTTTTTTTGTGAGTTAGAATTTTGTTCTACATTTTTCTCCAGCTCTGTCCGGGACCCTCGGTTGTGATCCCTGTCAGAGCAGTCAGTGGTGGTAGCCAGGCACCATCTAGTTGTACTGGACTCAGTCTGGTGGAGGCTGTGGTAATTGTGGTCCATTAGTCCCTTGGACTAATCTTTTCCTTGTATCTTGTTTTCTTCATTCTCCATTGCTGCTGAAGCGGTGAGACCAGTGGAGTATCTTAGATGGCTGCTCAGAGGCTTTTAAGACCCCAGATGCTACTCACAAAGGTAGAATGTAGAACACATTTTCTTTATAAACTGTGTTATGCCAATTGAGCTAGATGTTCCCCAAGAAGGAAAAGTGTTTTTTAAGGAACTAACTTTTTAAGATGTTTTATCAGAGTTCAAAAACCAAAACCAAACCCGTTGCCATCTAGTTGATTCCGACTCATAGTGACACCATAGGACGGAGTTGAACTGCCCCATAGGGTTTCCAAGGAGTGGCTGGTGGATGCAAACTGTTGGCATTTTGGTTAGCTGCTGAGCTCTTAACTACTGCGCCACTAGGGCTGCTTTATCGGGGAAGTTATGGAACAGTTAAAGCAATGAATGAAACAATAAGGTGAACAGGAAGAAAAAAAAACTTCATAAGAAGGCTACTTTCTTATTTCCTCTCCAGGGAAAACAGAGCTAAAGAGATTTACTAGAATGGAAAACACAAATTTTAACCCATATGATCAAAGTGATGCATCTCTCCTTTTCTAATCCACAGGTCAACAAACATTTTTCTGTAAAGGGTCAGTTAGTAAATATTTTAGACTTTGCAAGCCAGTTGGTGTCTGTCACAACTACTCAGCTCTGCTGTTGCGGCCCCAAAGCAGACATAGACAACAATACCTGCATGAATGGGTGTGGCTGTGTTCCAATAAAACTTTACTTACAAAAACAGGCAGTGAGCCATTGTTTGCCAACCCCTACTTTAAATACATCATCTTCCTTTCCAAAGGTAAGTATGTGTTTTGAAGGACAAACAATGCACCCATATCAACTAGGAACTAGGATTCCATCTAGTGTCTTTACATTTTATATTAAAATAAGGTTGACCAGGGAGGGAAAAAAAACTTACAAAAATAGATCTGTCTTTATCCCAATGAACGAGGCCAGAAGAAATGACAAAATTTCTATAATGGAACCCTTAACAAAAGCAAGCTCCAAAGCATCAGCGTGAGAAGTATGATTGGAGAAAGTGTCTCCCACAAGCAGCTGGCTGTGAGTGAGAGGAATGCTTCACAAATAAATAGGCAATTATACAGTATGAAATGCTGTGCAGAAAAGTGGATGACTGCAGATATAACAGGTTGGACTCATCAGGGATCAAATCGAAATCAAATTTGGAATAATAAACCCTTATTCTATGTGTCAAGTACCTCATAATAAATTTTCCAATAAGAAAAGAAACAGTGTGGTCAGGCCACTCTGACCTGCCCTGCACTTACTTTGCCACAGTGAGCTGTAGGAAAAAAGGGTCAACAGACTTGGCAAAATTCATTTTGCAAAATTCAAGGGCTCCAAGCTTTTGTACCCCAGCCCAACACTTTCCAGGACAGAATATGCAGTCAATAGGAAGAACCGTCCAGAGAGCTCATAAATCAGGGGATATGTGGCCATTAGTCTTTTGAAATTTGGGACTATGGGGTTCTATAGCTCTTGCCTGATGATTCCCAGTCCTGGAGAGATCTCCCAGGATGAACTCAGGATCTTCAGAATATAATGCAGTAATGAAGAGCTTGAATTCTAGAGATGGATTCCCAAAGCAAATTCCTGCTTTGCTATTCTAGTTACATGTATGGCCAGGGGCAAGTCACCACTCTAACTTTTCATTTGCTCAGCTCTGAGTAAGCATCTGCTCAACAGCACGCAACAACAGAAAGATCTGGAGTCCCTGGGTGCTGCAAATGATTACCGTGCTTTGTTGCTAACAGAAAGGTAGGAGGTTCAAGTCCATCCGGAGGCACCTCAAAAGAAAGGTCTGGTTATCTGTTTCCAAAAAAATAAGCTATTAAAAATCCTATAGAACACAGTTCTATACTGACCCACATGGGGCCAGAATGGACTTGACAGCAACTGGTTCAGTACAGAGGGATTACATAGCCCAGCCTACAGATGAAAGGAGATACTGTATAAAGCGGTGTCCGGTGCAGAGAAAATGTTCCATCAAAGGTAGCTATTTGTGACATTATCGTTGTTATAATTCTTAGCTTTGATATTTTGGGGCAAGTTACTGCAGAACTCTGTATCTCATTATTATTCCCTTTTTCCAGATGAATTTAACAATAAATATCTCATAAGGTTGTTGTGAGCAGTGAGTGGCACATAGTACAGTGTTAGCTATTTTGGGGATTATTATTATTCCAATTATTTTATATTGAGTCATTTAAAAATATTTTACAATTTTTTTCTGCTTTAAAAGATATTATCCTAAGCAAAAACTTACGTTTCACAGCGGCGAGACACAAATACATTATTAAATTCATATTGCATCGTTTGACTTGCAAATATGCTAAAAAGGAATGTTTCTATATTCATTTAGAAGTATTTTTAGTCAATTAGCATTTAAGGGAGGTCAGTAGAGTATAGCTCTACCGAGGCACAGAAGAAGTCTTTAAGAATGAGAAAAGTCAAACCAACAAACATTTCCCATATCTGGAGTGTTAACAAGGATTTAAGAGACTCAGAACAGGTACTGAAGCTTTGAGGAACTTATCACCTAAGTGGGAAACAAAACAACACAAAGGAACCATCCTCACGAAAGATTTTACACAAAGTTATACTAATTACAGCCACCCACAAAGTTTTTGACAAGAGAAACACCATTCTGATCAAGGGCATTAGAGTTGAAAATTTGAGCTAGGAATGAAAAAAAAAAAAGAAGAAGAATTTTAAATAACCAAAAATTTGGTTATGATGAAATATGTATAAAAAAAAAAAAAAATGGAGATGGCCTGTAGCACCTAAGCAAAAACAAGGAGCCTGAGGTTTGAGAATAACACATGACCTGTGGTGTCTGAATACACAGGCGCAGCACAAAAGTGGTGATAACCCCAGCGTACTTGAAAATGGTGGGGGAGAAGCAGCACTATGATCTCGATGGAAGCAATCAACTTAAGATGCACTCATGTAATGGAGTATTATACAGATGCTTAAAAGAGGTGGACTTGTGCGTGTGTGAATATAAGTAATAAGAACAAGACAGACATATCATAGATTTACATTTTGGGCCCTACTGTTACTGTCAGTTGGCATCAAGTCGGCTCTGACTCATGGTGAGCTTATGTATAACAAAACAAAATATTGCCAAGTCCTATGCTATCTTCATGATCCTTGGTATGTTTGAGTCAATTGTTGTGGCAATTGTGTCGATCCGTCTCACTGAGGGCCTCCCTCACCTTCACTGACCCTCCACTTTACCAACCATGATGTCCTTTTCCAGCCATTGGTTTTTCCTGATGATTTGCTTAATGTAAGCAAGCCATAGTCTCACCACCCTTGCTTCAAAAGACCATTCTGGTTGTGTTTTTCCTAAGATCGATTTGTTTGTTCTTCTGGTCGTTCATGGTAAATTCAATATTCTTTACCAACACCACAGTTCAAATGCATCGGTTCTTCTTCTGTCTTCTTTTTTCATATTAAAGCCTTCATATTTATAAGAGGAGATTAAAAATACCATGGCTTAGGGGGGACCTCATACCATCAAGAAAGCAGTGCCGGGAGTAGAGCGCGTCCTTTCGACCAGGGTCCCTGCGCAGAGAAGCTCCTAGTCTGGGGGAACACTGAAGAGAAGAAGGCCGACAGAGAAAAAGCCTTCCCCTGGAGCTGATGCCCTGAATTTGGACTTTTAGCCTACTTTGACTATGAGGAACTAAACTTCTCTTCATTAAAAAAAAAAAAAAAATACCACGGCTTAGGTGAGGCACACCTTAGTCTTCAACATGACATCATTGCTTTTTAACACTTTGAAGAGGTCTGTTGCAGCAGATTTACCCAACGCAAGGCGTCTTTTGATTTCTTGACTGCTGCTTCCATGGGCATTGATTGTAGATCCAAGTAAAATTGAGACCAGCTCGGGACAGAATGGACCTTAAATGACAAGCTACGTCAGTTAAAATTTTTTTCTAGAAGAAGAATGGTGCAAATATTGTTTGCTTCCTCCTAATCTGTTCACTTGTAGCTGTCTGTCAGATCAGCCGATTAGAACTAGAATCCTGGGCAGGCTGATAAGAGACCAAGTCGACCATCAGACACCCTCATCCCATAAGTAGGAACAAAAATCACCGGACATACATCATCGAGTGGTGACTGAGCCCTTTTCCAAAGTGAGAAGTCCATCAGCCACTTCCATGCCAGAATCCTACCCCGACCCCTGTTTTGAATATATATGAAGTTAATGGGTATGTATGACTTCCCCTTTCCCACGTGGTATAAAACTGCACCCCCAGGCCTTTGTTCGGAGAGAGTGCTTTGGGGGAGAATCTCTCCTTACTTGCTGCGAGTAATAAACTATGCCTTGCTTTAAATCCGCTTGACTCTTAGTTATTCTTAAGGAGAGTACAAGCGGCGAACCCACTGCATTTGGTAACAAAATGAAATCCTTGACAACTTCAATCTTTTCTCCGTTTATCATGATGTTGTTTATTGGTCCAGTTGTGAGGATTTTTGTTTTCTTTCTGTTGAGGTGTAATCCATACTGAAGGCTGTAGTCTTTGATCTTCATCAGGAAGTGCTTCAAGTCCTCTTCACTTTCACCGAGCAAGGTTGTATCATCTACATAACGAAGGTTGTTAATGAGTCTTCCTCCAATCCTGATGCCCCATTCTTCATACAGTTCAGGTTATTTGCTCATCATACAGATTGAACAAGTATGGTGAAAGGATACAACCCTGACATACACCTTTCCTGACATTAAACCACGCAGTATCCCCTTTATTTGTTCAAACAACTGCCTTTTGATCTATAGACAGGTTCCTCATGGGCACAATTAAGTGTTCTAGAATTCCCATTCTTTGCAATGTTATCCATAATTTGTTATGATCTACACAGTCAAATGCCTTTGCATAGTCAATAAAACACAGGTAAACATCTTTATGTATTCTCTGCTTTCAGCCAGAATCCATCTGACATCAGCAATGATATCCCTGGTTCCACGTCCTCTTCTGAATCTGGCTTGAATTTCTGGCAGTTCTCTGTTGATACACTGCTGTAGCCGCTTTTGAATGATCTTCAGCAAAATTTTACTTGTGTGTGATATTAATGATATTGTTTGATAATTTTCACATTTGGCTGGATCGCCTCTCTTTGGAATAGGCATAAATATGGATCTCTTCCAGTCGGTTGGCCAGGTAGCTGTCTTCCAAATTTCTTAGCATAGACGAGTGAGCACTTCTAGTGCTGCATCTGTTTGTTGAAACATCTCAATTGGTATTCCATCAATTCCTGTAGGCTTGTTTTTCGCCAATGCCTTCAGTGCAGCTTGGACCTCTTCCTTCAGTACCATTGGTTCCTGATCATATTTTACCTCCTGAAATGGTTGAACATTGACCAACTCTTTTTGGTACAGTGACTCTGTATTCTTTCCATCTTCTTTTGATGCTTCCTGCTTTGCTCAATATCTTCCCCGTAGAATCCTTCAGTACTGCAACTTGAAGCTTGAATTTTTTCTTCATTTCTTTCAACCTGAGAAACTCTGAGCATGTTCTTCCCTTTTGGTTTTCTAACTCTGGGTCTTTGCACATTTCATTATAATTCTTTACTTTATCTTCTGGAGCCGCCCTTTGAAATCTTCTGTTCAGCTTTTCATCATTTGTTCCTTTGCTTTAGCTACTCAACGTTCAAGAGCAAGCTTTGGAGTCTCTTCTGACATCCATTTTGTTCTTTTCTTTCTTTTCTGTCTTTTTGATGACCTCTTGTTTTCTTCATGTATGATGTCCATGATGTCATTCCACACTCATCTGGTCTTAGGCCATTAGTGTTCAGCTTGTCAGATCTATTCTTGAGATGGTCTCTAAATTAAAGTTGGATATACTCAGTGTTGTACTTTGGCTGTCATGGACTTGTTCTAATTTCTTCAGTTTCAACTTGAACTTGCATATAAGCAAGTATTACATTAGGTATTACATTAGGGTTTTAATTTTCATTTTTCTAATGGCCAATGATATTGAAAATATTTTCATTTGTTTATGTGCTAGCCTGATATTTAGCTTGGTGAACTGTTTATTCAAGACTTTTACCTTTTTTTGTTTTTAGTTGGAATGTTTGCTGGACACATAATTTACAGATATTTTCTCCCAGTTTGTACTTTTCATACTCTTTATGGAGTCTTTTGCATACGAAAGTTTTTAATTTTGATGAAGTCCAGTTGATCAAGAGTCTTCTGTTATGGAATGCATCTTTGGTGTCATATCTAAGAATTCTTTGCTTAACCACAGTTAACAAAGGTTTTCTTCCATTTTTTTTTTTCTAAAAGTTCTATAGTTTTACATTTTACATTTGGGTCTATGATTTTGAGTTATTGTCTGAATAAGGTGTGGAGTTTAGGTTAAGGTTCATTTTTTTGCATATGTATGACAAAATGTTCCAACACAATAGGTTGTAAAAACAATCCTTTCTCTATCCAATTGTTTTTAAAACTTTGTCAAAAAATGCTATGTTTGTGTCAGTCTATTCCTGGACTAGTGTTTTTTATTGATGTATGTGTCTATCCCTTATCTAATGCCTGATTTTGATTACTGTAGCATTACACTCTTAAAACTGAGTAATGTAATTCCTCCAAATTCATTCGTCTTTTCCAAAATTATTCAGCCATTCTAGTTCTTTTGTACTTCTATATAAACATTTAGAGTAAGTTTGCCTACAGCTACAAAAAGAGCCAGCTGTGATTTTGACTGGAATTGTGTTCAATCTATAGTTCAGTTTGGGAGTATTGGCATCTTTACTATGTTGAGCCTTCCAATGTATGAACATGGCATGTCTCTCCATTTATTTATGTTTTCTTTACTTTCTCTCATTAACTTTTTTTCTAGTTTATAGCATGTTTTCATGTACATGTTTCCAGTACATGTTTTCTTAGAGTTATATTTAAGTGTTTAATTTTTATTGAAACTATTTAAATGGTATTCGTTTTTCATTTGTTTTCAGTTGTATATTGCTTTATATACAGAAACACAATTGAATGTTGTGTGTTGGCCTTGTATCCTCTGAACTTGCTAAGCTCACTTAGTTTTAAGAGCTTTTATTAAATCCCTTGAGATCTTCTAGGAACCCTGGTGCCGCAGTAGTTAAAAGCCTAGCTGCTTTCCTAAAAATTGGGCAGTCTGACTCCACCAACCACTCCTTGGAAACCCTATGGGGCAGTTCTACTCTGTCTATAGGGTCGCTATGAGTTGGAATCAACTTAATGGCAATAGGTTTG
>NW_004443955.1:20429855-20468655 GCF_000243295.1 Trichechus manatus latirostris
AACTTAATGGCAATAGGTTTGGTTTTTTTTTTTTTTTTTTTTTAGATCTTCTACATAGAAAATCATGTTGTTTGTGAATAAGGACACATTTATGTATTCCTTTCCAATCGCTACACATATTATTTCTTTTTCTTGCCTTATAGTACTGCCTAAGAAGTACTGCCTAAGACTCCAAGAATAATGTTAAACAGGATTAGTGAAAGTGAACACCCTTATGTCTTTTCCAATCTTAGAGAAAGCATTCAGTCTTTCACCATTTAGTATGATGTTAGAGGTTTATCAATTTTACTGATTTTTTTCCTTCAAAGAATCAGTTTTTGATTTAATTGACTTTTATTGTTTCCTTGTTCTCAAAGCCATACATTACTGCTATTATCTTTATTATTTATTTCCTTATGCTTGATTTAGGCTTATTTTCTCTTACTTTTTTTTCTTTCTTAAGATGGTAGCTAAATCAGGGAGCACAAACTACAACTCACAGGCCACATTCAGACTACTATGTGCTTTTGGACATAAAGTTTTATTGGAACACAGCCACGCTCATTTATCTACAAATTTCCTAATGCTGCTTTTGTGCTATAGTGGCAGATTTTAATAGTTGTAAGAGATACTATCCGGATCACAAAGATTAAAATATTTACTACTGCTGTGCATTGAATTACTGAATATGGGCCTTCTAGCCATGATCTTTTTGACTCACACACAATGACTGAGACTATGTAAATAAGGTATATGTTACCCTAACGAAGGAATTTTAAACCCGCTAGGTTTAAAATAAGCCATCCCAGAGACAGGAGGAAGGATCTCACTACCACCGAAAAATAAGAGCCAGGAGTACAGCGTGTCCTTTGGACCTGGGATCCCTGCACTGAAAAGCTCCTGGAACCAGAAGACTGAGAGAGGGCGAGACAGAAAGAGCTAAAACACCAAAGATGGTGAGAAGCGGCGGCAGAGAAATGGCAGCAGCAGAGGCAGGAGGCAGCATGATGGGCTTCTGGGCTGAGTGCCTTTGGGAAGGAGGCTTATTGGCAGAGTAGAGTGCCTCTGGGCACTTGGTGGAGCTAGGTTTCCCGACACATGGAGCTAGAGCTGAATGCCTTCCGGCTGGGGCTTACTGGCAGAGTGGGGTGTCTCAAGGCACTTACTGGCAGAGCTAAAAGAGCTTTGTAACACATGCCAAGCAGTGCAGAGGCCCAGGGGCCAGAGAGAGGCATGTCTGTGGGGATAGCTGAGAAGAGGCTGTCCTGATTGAAGAACTGTATCCACAGCATTCCTCAACCTGAACTGTAACCTGTTACTTCCCTAATAAACTCCATAATTGTGAGTTTTATCTGTGAGTTCTGTGTGGCCATTGCAATGAATTATTGAACTCAGCAGAGAAGTGGGAGAGTGCTGTGGAAGGTACAGTTGGTGTTAGAATTGATAAAAATGACAGCAAGAAGAGGCATACCTGACCTCTGCCTCATAGTAATCAGCTTTGGGCTGTTGATCTTGATTCTCCTTCCTTCTCATGAAGTTACAGGAAGTCAGATACCACCACCACACCATTTTTACAACTAGCTAGCCCTTTATAGAGTAAGTTTGCTGCACTGGGCTAAGCTGTTGATTTGAGTCCTTTCTTCTCTTTAAATATAAGTTTTAATGCTACATACTAGCTATAGTCCACAAATTTTGTCCCCATGTGTCTGTCAGTTTGTCATGCGGTGGGGGCTTGTGTGTTGTGATTCTGGAAGCTATGTCACCGGTATTCAATACCAGCAAGGTCACTCATGGCAGACAGGTTTCAGCTGAGCTTCCAGAATAAGATAGACTATGAAGAAGGTCCCAGAAGTCTACTTCTGAAAAAATATTAGCTAGTGAAAACCTTATGAATAGCAGGGAACATTGTCCAATACTGTGCCGGAAGATGGGCACCTCAGGTTGGAAGGCACTCGAGATACGACTGGGGAAGAGCTGCCTCCTCAAAGCAGAGTTCACCTTAATGACGTGCATGGAGTAAAGCTTTTAGGACCTTCATTTGCTGATGCAGCACGACTTAAAATGAGAAGAAACAGATGAAAACATCCATTAATAATTGGAAAGAGAAATGTACAAAGTATCTAGGAAAATTGGAAAAGGTCAAAAATGAAATGGAATGCATAAACATCAATAGTCTAGGCATTAGTGAGCTGAAATGGACTAGTATTGGCAATTTTGAATCAGACAATCACATGGTCTACTATGCTGGGAATCATAACTTGAAGAGGAATGGTGTTGCATTCATCATCAAAAAGAACATTTCAAGATCTATCCTGAAGTACAACACTGTCAGTTGTAGGATAATATCCATATACCTACAAGGAAGACCAGTTAATAAGACCATTATTCAAATTTATGCACCAACCACTGAGGCCAAAGATGAAGAAATTGAAGATTTTTACCAATTTCTGCAGTCTGAAATTGACCAAACATACACTCAGGATTCATTGGTAATTACTGGTGATTGGAATGCAAAAGTTTGAAACAAGGAAGGATCGGTAGTTGGAAAATATGGCCTTGGTGATCGAAATGATGCCAGAGATTGCACGATAGAATTTTGCAAGACCAATGACTTCTTCATTGCAAATATCTTTTTTCCACCAACATAAATGACAACTATACAAGTGGACCTCGCCAGATGGAATACACAGGAATCAAATGGACTACATCTGTGGAAAGAGACTATGGAAAAGCTCAATATCATCAGTGAGAACAAGGCCAGGGGCTGGCTGTGGAACAGACCATCAATTGCTCATGTGCAAGTTCAAGTTAAAACTGAAGAAAATTAGAACAAGTCCAAGAGAGCCAAAGTACAACCTTGAGTATATCCCATCTGAATTTCAAGACCATCTCAAGAATGATTTGACGCATTGAATACTAATGACCAAAGATCAGATGCACTGTGGAAGGACATCAAGGGCATCATACATGAAAAAACAAGAGGTCATTAAAAAGACAAGAAAGAAAGAAAAGACTAAAATGAATGTCAGAAGAGACTCTGAAAATTGCTCTTGAACGTAGAGTAGCTAAAGCAAAAGGAAGAAATGATGAAGTAAAATAGCTGAACAGATTTCACAGGGCAGCTCCAGAAGATAAAGTATTATCATGACACCTTCAAAGAGTTGGAGATAGAAAATCAAAGGAAAAAACACACTAGGCATTTCTCAAGCTAAAAGAAATGAAGAAAAAATTCAAGCCTCGAGTTGCAATATTGAAGGATTCTACAGGGAAAATATTAAACAATGTAGGAAGCATCAAAAGATGGCAGGAATGCAGTCACTATACAAAAAGAATTGGTCAACATTCAACCATTTCAGGAGGTAAAATATGATCAGGAACTCATGGCAGTGAAAGAAAAGGATCAAGCTATACTGAAGGCATTGGTGAAAAACAAGGCTTCATGAATTGACAGAATATCAACTGAGATGTTTTAACAAACAGATGCAGCACTGGAAGTGCTCACTCGTCTATGCTAAGAAATTCACAAGGAAGCTAGCTGGCCAACCGACTGAAGAGATCCCTATTTATGCCTATTCCCAAGAAAGGTGATCAAATCCAATCGAATGCTGAAATTATCAAACAACATCATTAATATGACACACAAGTAAAATTTTGCTGAAGATCATTCAAAAGCGGCTGCAGCAGCATACCAACAGGGAACTGCCAGAAATTCAAGCCAGATTCAGAAAAGGATGTGGAACCAGGGATATCACTGCTGACATCAGATGGATCCTGCTGAAAGCAGAGAACTTCAGAAAGATGTTTACCTATTTTACTGACTATGCAAAGGCATTTGACTGTGTGGATCATAACAAATGATGGATAACATTGCATGAATGAGAATTCCAGAACACTTAATTGTGCCTATGAGGAACCTGTCTATAGATCAAGAGGCAGTCGTTTGAACAGAACAAGGGGATACTGCATGATTTAAAGTCAGAAAAGGTGTGCATCAGGGTTGTATCTTTTCACCATACCTATTCAATCTGTATGCTGAGCAAATAATCTGAGAAGCTGGACTGTATGAAGAACAGGCATCAGGACTGGAGGAAGACTCATGAACAACCTTCATTATGCAGATGACACAACCTTCCTTGCTGGAAGTGAAGAGGACTTGAAGCACTTTCTGATGAAGTTCAAAGACCATAGCCTTCAGTATGGATTACATCACACCTCAACATAAAGAAAACAAAAACCCTCACAACTGGACCAATAAGTAATGTCATGATAAATGGAGAAAAGATTGAAGTTGTCAAGGATTTCATTTTACTTGGATCCACAATCAACATCCATGGAAGCAGCAGTCAAGAAATCAAAAGATGCATTGCATTGGGCAAATCTGCTACCAAAGACCTCTTTAAAGTGTTAAAAAGCAAAGATGTCACCTTGAAGACTAAAGTGCATCTGACCTAAGCCATGATGTTTTCAATAGCCTCGTATGCATGTGAAAGCTGGACAATGAGTAAGGAAGACCTTAGAAGAATAGATACCTTTGAATTGTGGTGTTGGCAAAGAATATTGAATATACCACAGACTGCCAAAAGAAAGAACAAATCTGTCTTGGAAGAAGTACAACCAGACCGCTCCTTAGAGGCAAGGATGGTGAGACTTCGTCTCACATACTTTGGACATGTTATCAGGAGGGTTCAGTCCCTAGAGAAGGACATCATGCTTCATAAAGTAGAGGGTCAGTGAAAAAGAGAAAAACCCTGAATGAGATGGACTGATACATGGCTGCAGCAATGAACTCAAGCATAACAAAGATTGTGAGGTTGGTGCAGGACAGGGCAGTGTTTCGTTCTGTTGTACACAGGGTTGCTATGAGTCGAAACCGACTCTACGGCACCTAAAAACAACCTAACAACAAATTTTGTGTTGTATTTTCATTTTGACTCGGTTCAAAATATTTTCCAGTTTACCTTGAAATTTCCTCTTTGCACCATAGACTTTGTAGAAGTATGCTGTATTTTTACTTTCATTAATATTTTTTAATTTATTTTGAAACTTCTTCAAGCCATGGTTTATTCTAAAGGTGTAGTTTAATCTCCCAAATATTTAGGGGTTTTCCAGATATCTTTTTGCTGATTTCTAGTTTAGTTCCATTATGGTCAGAAAACATACTGTATGTGATTTCAATTCTTTTAAATGTGGTAAGGTTTGACTTTGGATCTAGGCTAAATTCTATCTTGGTGAATGGCACGTGTGCACTTGAGAACAATGTATACACTGCTGTTGTTGGTGGAGTATTCTGTAAATATATATTAGAACAGAAAATAAGCAAGGATATAAAAGAACTGAAGCATCATATTCTGTTTAATACTTCTTTTACTGAGAGAGCAGTGTGTAATTCTCCAACTGAAATTGTGGTTTTGTCTATTTCTCATTTCAATTATCTTAGTTTTTGATTTTGTATTTTGAAGTTCTGTTGTTTAGAATTATTATCTTTTTGATGAAATGACCCTTTAAACAATATGTAATGTTTGTTCTTATCCCTGATAATTTTCTTCACCCTGAATCTACCTTGTCTCATTTCCATATAGACATTCCAGATTTCTTTTGATTTGTGTTGGTATGGTATATCTTTTTCCATGAATTTGCTTTTAACCTACTTGTATCACTATATTTAAAGTGAATTTCTTGTAGAAAGCATATCGCTTAATCCAATCTGACAATCTCTATATTTTAGTTGGTTTGTTTATCTAGTTTACATTTAATGAATTTATTGGTACATTTGGATTTAGATCTGCCATTTTATTATTTGTTTTCCATTTGTTCCATCTGTTTTTTTTGTTCCTCTTTTTCCCCTTCCCTGCATTCTTTAGGGTTATTTGATTTTTTTCAGTGTTTTGTTCTAATTTTTCAACTGTAATTTTGACTATATCTCTTAATATATATTTTTATTGGTTGCTCTAGGGGTTACAACATGCCTACTTAACTTTTGACATTCTACTTAGAGTCCACGTTACCTCTTCAATTGGAAGAGAGAAACCTTACTACCTGGGTTAGTTTTCTATTGCTGCTTTAACAAATTACCATAAATGTAGTGGTTTAACAAGATAAATGTATTATTTTACAGTTCTGGGGGTCAGAATTCCAAGACAGGTCTCACTTGGCTAAAATCAAGGTTGTCAACAGGGCTGCACTCCTTCCTGAAGGCTCTAGAGCACAATTTGTTTCTTGCTCATTCCAGCTGTTCGCAGAATTCTATTCCTTGTGCTTGTAGGACTGAGGTCCTCATTTTCTTCCTGGCCATTCCCAGCTTCTACAGGCTGCCCACATTCCTTAACTGCTGGTCCCTAATTCTATTTTCAAAGCCAGCAAGTCAAGTCCTTCTCACATTGCATCTCTCAGACTCACTATTGTACTTGCCACATCTAGGACTCATGTGATTTGATTGGGCCTATTGGGATAATCTTTCCAGCTAAAGGTCTGTAATCTTAATCACATCTTCAAAATATTTTTTGCCATGTAATGTAACATATTTACAGATCCTGGGGATTGGACATAGGCTTCTTTGTTGGGGGCATTATTCTGCCTCCCGTACCACCATATAGGCCCTCTCATCCTCTCCCCTTTATACATTGTCTTCTAAGCTTTAAAGGTTGCCTCATGTATCACATATAAATACATTGAAAAGTCTCATTAGACATGGTTTAATATTTAATTTTAACTACAAAACATTTAAATTATTCAAGAGAAGTCTCCATTTCTTTCTTTTTTTTAAGTTAGGATTTTATATTCTTATTAACTTAAAACCTGACTTTCATAAAAACAGATTAATGCTAGAATTCTACAATAAAGAAGCTCAGCTGAATTTTTTTTTTTAATTGTACTTTAGATGAAGTTTTGCAGAACATAATAGCTTCTCATTAAACAGTAAACATATTGTTTTATAACACTGGTTAACAACTCCACGGCATGTCAACACTTTCCCTTCTCGAACTTGGGTTCCCTATTACCAGCTTTCCTGTGCCCTCCTGCCTTCTAGTCCTTGCCCCTGGGCTGGCGTGCCCCTTTAGTCTCGTTTTGTTTTATGGGCCTGTCTAATCTTTGGAAGAAGAGTGAACCTTGGGAGTGACTTCATTACTGAGCTAAAAGGGTATCCGGGGGCCATACTCTCAGGGTTTCTCCAGTCTCTATCACAGAGGAAAGAACAAGGGTGGAAGGCAGAGGGGGCAGCCCACTCGGGGAGATGGAGAAGCAGCAAGCAGGCCAGTGTAGTGGGTGCAGAGCCAGGAAGGGGAGACAGGCAGGGGAGGAGTTCAAAGAGGAGCAGGGGGTTGAATGATACAGGTCTTCGTAGGCCACTGTGATGATTCTGGATTTTACTCAGTGGGTTGGGACGTGACTGGTGGGTTAAAAATTATGCCAATGACTCTTTACTAGTTCCTACAATGTATCTGGTCCTTGTGCACTGCTTTCTATACATCATTAGCAACCTTCAGAATAACCTTATACGATATGTATTTTTACTCCGACTTTACAGATGATGAACATGCAACTTGCTACAGTGGTGGGAACTGAACCCATGTCTACCTAGCTCAGCTATGTTCTACAGGGGCATTACTGGCATTTGGGGCAGGACACTTCTTTGTTGTGTGGAACTGTCCTATGCATGGTACCATGACATTTCTCAACCCCACCCCTACCTCCTATATGCCAGCAATGTCCCTTGTCATTGTGACTATCAAAAACGTCACAGACATTTTCAAAATCCCCAGTAGGGTCACTGCCTCCATTACTTAGAACCACTAGCACAGTCCCTGCTTATCTCCCCACTTTGCTCCACGACCCATGTTTTATCCTGCTAGTAGAAATGGGGCATCTGGAACAAAATTTATAAGAAAGACATATGGGTAAAAGACATTAAAGTTGGACTATTTTCTCCATTGCCACACTTTTGATTTGGACATCCTCCCTTGCTTCAAACCCTGAAACAATGATATTATTGTTAAATATAAGAGTTGGAACACAGTTGCCCAGTCCAGAGAATAACATAATACTCTTCAGGCAGAGAGTTGAGCCCTGTGAGTCCTTGGAATAACAAAATAATTGCCTGTGGACTTGGGAATGCAATGGACTCTGAGGAAAATACTAAAAGTTGAGAAGATTTTCTTTAGGGACTTAGGTATATTAAAATGTGTTTGGTGAGGGAAAAGCAATATGAAATAACTAGGAAAAACTCTATAGCAGTGCTTAATCATATATACGCAGGCATGATAAACTCAACCTTACTACATGAGAATGCTTACATAAGAAACTCTGAAAAGTAACACTGAGACATTAGTTTCCAATAGGTCTTTAGAAGACAGACGATCATTGAAAAGATATAACTCAAAGACCCAAAATTGTAGGGATAAGTCTATATTATTAACTAAAATATTAATTATGCTTACAAATGAATTTAAAGAGAGCTTGAAAATGAACAGAATTTGAAACCAAGCCCAAGTCTTTATAAGAAAATCATTGAAAAGATATCACTCAAGATAACCAAAGTTGTAGGGATAAACCTATATTATTATCTGTCTGAAATATTAATTATGCTTACAAATGAATTTGAAGAGAGCTTGAAAATTGGCAGAATCGGAAACCAAGCCCAACCGGGGAAATTGTTTCAACAGAAGACATTTGAATGAGCCCTTTAGAAATAGAATTTGATGCTAAGTGAAGAAGACATAGAAATGTTGCTGGAGTAATTAAAAAGTCCTTATATTTATAGCTTAAAAAATAATATCAATAAAAGTACTCCACCAATCCATCCGCTATTCAGAAATGGAAACCTAGCAAACATGTTTCTCTTAGATCCTTCTTGAAAAACTACCTAAGAGGTATATTACAGAAAAACACATAAAATAAAAAAAGAATAACTTTTTAAAAATTAATTTTTGCAGGGCTGAATCCACTCTGTCTTATCCCCTCACAATCAGTCAATACAAAAGTAGATGTTACCTGAGCACCTTATCAAAATGGCATAAAACCTGCACACAAGAAGTTTATAAGCTAACGGCAAGAGTTCAGTTGGCCGGGGTACATCTCGGGCAATTGGCATAAAATAGTTCATAAAGAAAACGTTCTACATTCTACTTTGGTGAATAGCACCTGGGGTCTTTAAAAGCTTGTGAGCAGCCATCTAAGATACAACTATGGTTCTCTTTCTGTCTGGAGCAAAGGAGAATGAAGACAACCATGGACTCAAGAAAACAATTAGTCTAAATGACTAATGGACCACAGGAACCACAGCCTCCACCAGCCAGAGACCAGAAGAACTAGATGGTGTCTGGCTACCAATATTGACTGCTTCGATCAGGAACACAATAGAAGGTCCAGGTTAGAATGGGGAAAAAATATGTAGAACAAAATTCAAATTCATAAAAAACAAAACAAAAACAACAGATTTACTGGTTGGACAGAGACTGGAGGAACTCCCAAGACTATAGCCCTTGGAAATCCTTCTAACTTGGAACTGAAGACATTCTAGGAGAACACCTTTCAGCCAAATAATAGACAGGCCTATAAGTAAACAATAACACCATGAGGAAAGTGCTCCTTAAAACAATCATGCACATGATACCAAAAGGACATCATATGCCCAAAAGCAAAGATAAGAAGGCAGGAAGGGGCACAAAAACTGGACAAATGGAATTTTCCTCAAAGAATAATGAAGTAACAAGAGCAAAATTTACATTTAAAGAGAAGAAAATGAAATTAAGAGCAGATTAATACCATTACACTAAAAACTGAACCAACTGCCTTCTAGAATAGCTACAAACAAAGGAAAAACAAAAAACTGACAACAGGAAATGCTAGGAGGATGGGGAGCAACTGGAACTCTTCAAGCATTGCTGATAAAACCCATTGCCATTGAGATGATTTTGACTCATAGTGACCCTATAAGACAGAGTAGAACTGCCCCATAGGGTTTCTAAGGAGTGGTTAGTGGATTCGAACTGCCAAACTTCTGGTTAGCAGCCAAACTCTTAACCACTGCACCACGAAGGCTCCACCTTGGTGACAGCAGTGCAAAACAGGACAGGCAGTTTGAAGAACAGTCTGACCATTCCTTATACAATTAAACCTACACTGATCACATGACACAGCAAACCCACTTATAGATAATTACTCAAGGGAAATGAAAATAGATATCTACACACAGATTTGTACATGAATATTTTGAGATATTTTATTCAAAATTATCAAAAACTTGAAACAACCCAACTGTCCACTAACTAGTGAATGGATTAAAGAAAAATATGGTACATCCATACAATGAAATACTACTCAGCAATAGAAAGGAACGAACTTCTGATGCACAAAGCAACATGGATAAATCTCAATAGCATTATGCTAAGTCAGAGAAAGCTGGACAATGAGTAAGGAAGACTGAAGAAGAATTGATGGCTTTGAATTACAGTGTTGGTGAAGAATACTGAATGCACCATGAACTGCCAGAAGAACGAACAAATCTGTCTTGGAAGAAGTACAGCCAGAATGCTCATTAGAAGAGAAGATGGTGAGACTTCGTCTTACATACTTTGGACATGTTATCAGGAGGGACCAGTCCCTGGAGAAGGACATTATGCTTGGGAAAGTAGAGGGTCAGCGAAAAAGAGGAAGACCCTCAACAAGGTGGGGAAGGGACTGACCACAAAAGGAAACAAGAAAATGTGGGGGAGGCCGTGTGACAGAAACTTTCTATATCATGATTGTGGTTGTGGTTACGTGACCATTTTGACAAACTCAGACAACTAAGATAAGGAAACCTAAAATGGGTAAATTTTACTGTATGTAAATGATACTTCAAAGAACCTAATAAAACCCTCAGCGAGATGGGTTGACACAGTGGCTGCAACAATGGGCTCAAGCATAACAACTATTGTGAGGATGGTGCGGGACTAGGCGGTGTTTCGTTCTGTTGTATATGGGGTCGCTACGAGTCAGAACCAACTCAAGGGCACCTAACGATAACAACAACAATCTAAAAAAAGCTGAAACAACTGGATTTCATTCAAGTCACAGAGCAGTTCTTCAAAACAAATGGAAATGATGCAATTCACTTTAGCAATCCTCGGTCTTTGACAGTCCTGCCAGTATGGACAAGTCACGTATCACAATGCCTCTCTTATATCTTACGGTTCCCTCAAACATCACCTGCAGTCCCTTTTGCACAATATTTCAAAAATGTTTTATGTTGTTCTGAATAAAACAAAACAGACCAAGTCCCTGAACTCAGGAAGAGTACATCCTAGGGGAAGAGACAGACAAAAAACTATAATAATAAATTATTATTAATAATAATAATATACAATTTTTAATAAAAAATTTAGTCCCCTCACCTAATCCATATGTCAGGCAGAAACAGGCCTTTCTGAGCTGTTCTGAGGGAAGAAAGAATTTTCACAGCAAAAAGAGCTGGATCACAGGCCTCACACTCTCAGGATTATCCACTGCACTGCACGTTAAGAGACTGTGGTGTGTGTGTGTGTGTGTGTGTGTGTGTGTGTGTGTGTGTGTGTGTGTGTGTGTGCACAAGAGCACACACGCCTGCCTAAAGAGGTTTAAAGATGCTATCTAGTTTTACTTAAAATATTGTTGCAAAGAAACAATGGACTGAAGATACTTCTAATAATGAAGCTCAGGCAAAAATATAAAAAAGGTAGCAATTATGCTCCTAGCATAAGCTGTTTTTAATCAAACAATTAAGAGATAATAAATGATAATGATGACATGCTTAATCACATTGCTCTTACTAAAAATGAGTATTTAATGAGTAATTATTAACAAATTGGGTGAGAAAAATTTGTTACACTCATAAATAAGTTTTAAAATGTTTAATTAGCGCTTATTGCATCTTTCCCTTTTTTAACATCTTTATTAAGGTATACTTTATATATCATAAAATTTATCCATTTTAAGTGTACAATTAAATAATATTTAATAAATACAGTACTGAGTTGTGAAACCATCATCACAACCTACATTTAGAACAGCCTACTTCCTTTTGAATATCTCTATTAATGGAAATTATAATGTATATATTAGTTCTGAACTATCTATATGCAATTTGAAAAAAACGAAACAAATGCATTGCCACTGAGTGAATTCCGACTCATAGCGACTCTACAGAACACAGTAGAACTGCCTCATAGCGTTTCCAGGGAGCGGCTGGTGGATTTGAACTGCCAACCTTTTGGTTAGCAGCCATTGCATGACCAGGGTTCCATATGCAACCTACAGGTTGATAAACATATACATGGGGTACATGTTTTAAAATATTTAACAAATGAACCAAAAGCAAGGAGCCCATGACGTTAAGACACCAGTCACAACATCCCCCCAGTCCAGGTAAACTCTTGTACAATGTACACTGGACTCTGTTCCTTATCTCTCTTATACGTTCAGTCTGTGTATGTAGTTCCCAATGCCCTTCTCTGCATATCAAGTTGTGCAGCTGTGATCCATGATAAAATCTAGGAGGAAGAGCAAATGCACAGTTCTTGTAGAGACAAGTGTTTGGCAACTGTATCATCGGAAGCCAGAATTCCTCTGCAGACTTAAGTGTCTCCCAGCTAGGCCTGGAGATGAAGTTAAATGAGATAAAGCCCAAACTGAAGATTCTACTTCTAATCAGACATATGTATCTATAAACAGATTACAAATCAGCATACGAGACATCTACGTATCAAGGCGTCCTGTGAGGAGCCAAGAAAAATTACTTTGTTTCCAGAAATTGCTATGTTCATCCAGAACAACGGCTTTGACTTAATTTAAAGATGGTGAGAATCAGAGCTTTCTTTTTTGAACTGGTCAAATGCAGGGCCAAATTGAGTTTATCTTTCTACAACCTTACAGTTTATTCTAACATCACTTCAGCTTTACTTGTTCATACTTGAGTACCTTTCACCATAATTCTTCCCTTAAATTTTATTTTTTGTGGGAGGTGGCATAAACACTTTTATAAAGTGTTTCAAATACTTAAGGGAAAAAGGAAAGGAAAGTTAGGTGTGGATAACTGAGTGAATAACTTACATTGGAGGACTTATTATGTGATAAACCCTTTCTTAAATAACTTTCAACAGATTCTCTTGTTGTTTCCTAACACTATGAGGGAGGCAGTGTTAGTATTCTCATTTCAAAGATGAGAAAACAAAGCATAAAGAGGTTAAGTTGTCAGCCCAAGGTCACACAGACTGTGAGTGATAGAGCCAGGATTTAAACTCAGGGCAACTAAATCCATGGCCAGCCTTCTTAATCATTACACTATAACATCTCCCAATTCATGAAGTATGAAGGGATGGATAAGCTAACCACTGGATGTTAGGGAGCAGATAAGGGTGATTCACTTGCTCAAGCGGAGGTAGGAACTATGACCCAGAGGAGGTGGCAAACATCTAAGAGGGCTCAAGTGTTAATACCACCTAAGAGAGCACCAGTGGAGAATCCAGGCCTTCCCGGTAGAAGTATCTACACTCAAAACTATCAAATTAAGCTGCTAGGAAAGAATCATTTAACAGTGGTCAACCCACAATTCAAAGCATGAATGGCCTCTATATTTTTGCAGTCTATGTCCCTCTTGATAGACACTTTGTCCAGTCAATATTGAGCGAAAAACCAAAGTACATAACGTGCCCCGAACTGCTTAATAAACATCTTAATGGATGCAAAGTTAAATCTTTAAGAGTCTACTTTCTACTATAATAAAAAAATAAGAAACTAGATTTTTCCATACAGCAGTTATATGCCCAATTAATTTTGCAACTAAAATAATACAAACTTTTTACAATATGCATTAAGAAGTAATAGATACTTTAAATGCATACTAAATTCAACACACAAACACCACAGCTATGACTTTAATAAATCTTGCAGTCATTGTTAAATTTGCCTTCACAATTACAGTTAAAATTAAGAGTGAGTTTACAGACCATTGATCCTGATAGATGATGCTACGTCAATATGTTTTTCGCAATGTCTCCGGCATCACCCCCAAAGACACAGTTCACATTAAGTTGCTAAAAAACAGGCTAGGAAACACACACACACACACGCACACACGCACACACACACAGACATGCACACATACACACACACACAGACATGCACACATACACACAGACATGCACACACACAGACATGCACACACATACAGACATGCACACACACACAGACATGCACACATGCACACACACAGACATGCACACATGCACACACACACATGCACACACACACATGCACACATACACAGACATGCACACAGACATGCACACATGCACACACACAGACATGCACACACAAACATGCACACACACACAGACATGCACACACACAGACATGCACACATACACATACACACAGACATGCACACACACACAGACATGCACACATGCACACACAGACATGCACACACACACATACACACAGACATACACACACACAGACATGCACACATACACACACACAGACATGCACACATGCACACACACAGACATGCACACACAAACATGCACACACATGCAGACATGCACACACACAGACATGCACACATACACATACACACAGACATGCACACATACACACACACAGACATGCACACATGCACACACACACAGATATGCATACACACAGACATGCACACATACACACACACAGACATGCGCACACAGACATGCACACATGCACACATACAGACATGCACACACAGACATGCACACATGCACACACACTTGCACACATACACACACATAGACATGCACACATGCACATACACACAGACATGCACACACACACAGACATGCACACATACACACACACAGACATGTGCACACAGACATGCACACATGCACACACACAGACATGCACACATACACACACATACATGCACACACACATACATGCACACATACACACACAGACATACACACATGTACACACAAAGACATGCACATACACACAGACATGCACACACACAGACATGCACACATGCACACACACAGACATGCACACATACACATGCACACATACACACATAGACATGCACACATGCACACACACAGACACGCACACATACACACACAGACACGCACACATACACACACAGACACGCACACATACACACACAGACATGCACACACACAGACATGCACACATACACATACACACAGACATGCACACACACAGACATGCACACACACACAGACATGCACACACACACAGACATGCACATTCACACACAGAAACATACAAATGAAAACTGCCATCTTCAAGCAATTCTTTATCAAATGATAGTTAGCAAACATTATAAATATTAAAGATATCATGAAATATTGTATTTAATGATAACGGTATAATAATATTATAAAGTTTCACTTATTGGTATTTAATAACACTAAAATATTTTGTGCGACCTCCACTAAAAGCCTTGTAAGTATAATTTATTTTTAATCTCTCAAAAGAAACTAAATTACCTCAAATAAAAGAATGCAGTATATTATATTGTGGAAGAAACTGTAATGGCAATAATTAGAGGGGAAGGAAATAAGCAATGACTTATTAGTTCTCCCAAAGTAATTAGATATCTATTTAATTAGACTAATTTACATATACAAGGAAGTATAATGTTTTTCAAAAGTCCTTGTCAAAATGGTGTGGCGGGGGAAGGAGAATCAAGACCAACAGCCCAAGGCTGATTCCTATGAGGCGGAGGTCTGACATGCCTACTCTCTCCAACCTTTTTACTAATTCTGACATTGGCTGTACCTCCCACGGGAACCTCTCTGCTGGGTTCGATAATTTGTTGCAATGGCCACACAGAACTCAAAGACCATACTCACAGTTATGGGGTTTATTAGGGAAGTAACAGGTTACAACTCAGGATCAGGAAGGACTCAGGATACAGCTCTTTGATCAGGACAGCCTCTTTTCAACCGTGCCCACAGGCAGGCCTCTCTCTGGCCTTTGGCCCCTCAGCCTGGCCTCTTCCTGGTTGGGCAAGTGTTACAAAGTTCTTTAGCTATATCAGGAAGTATCTGGGGGCACCCCACTCCACCAAGAGCCTCCTGCCCATAGGCACTCACCCCTCTTGCTCCATGGGTCCACACGCCTAGCTCTGCCAACAAGGGCCCAGAAGCACCCTACTCTGCCGGAAAGTCTCCTGCCGCAAGGCTCTGAGCTCTGTGGCTCCGTGGGTCGGCACACCCACTGTAACCACCTTGCTCAGTGGGCTGGGAAGGCCATGGCGCCATCTTATACTGATCTCATGGTTCTGCTGCCACCATTTCTCTGCTGCTGCTTCTTGCCATCTTGCACCATCTCCAGTGTTACAGCATGCTCTCTGTCTCCTAGGTTTAGGAAGTTCTCAGTGCAGGGACCCTGGGTTCAAAGGATGCATTCCACTCCCATCTCTTCTTGATGGTAGTGAGGTACCCCTCTGCTCTGGGATTGGCTCTCTTTTAAGTCTAGTGGAGGGAAAAACTAACTAATCCCCTCGTTAGTATTCCATACACATTATTTGCATGATCCCACCCCCACAAAGGTGTCATGCACCTTATTTGCATTATTAGTAAGCTGTCCAATCTGCTACATGGGCCAAAATCACCTTATCTGCATAGTCCCACCCAATCATTTGGTGGGAGTTATAAGATCACAGCAAAAAAGGCCATATAAAAGCAATCTACCTCACTGCAATCCTCAAATAAATGCAGTTTCCTGATCAACAAGAAGCCCTGGTAGTGTAATGGTTGGTTAAGAACTCAGGCTGCTAACCAAAAGGTTGGCAGTTCAAATCCACCAGCCACTCAGCGGAAACCCTATGGGGCAGCTCTACTCTGTCCTACAGGGTCATTTTGAATTGGCATCGACTCGATGGCAACAATCAACAAAGTAATGCAACCTTACATAGCCCCTGTGTTTAAGTGGAGTTGTTCCATCCAAGGTAATGTATTATGGGGAACACTTTATCACTAGTGTTAAAGTATGGCATGAATTCATTCCAAATATTTGTAAATAACAGTCAAGCAAGAAACTTAATTAATATCCTGTTACATGGTTAGTAAACTGATTTCTTTCATTAACAAGGTCTAAATAACATTGTCTGCATCCATTAATAGGGACATTATTTGGAATTTCAAAAGCATCAATTCCATATTTCACAAGGTCATATCTTAGGGCAAAAATCTCATGGTGTGGGGAAATTAAATAGCAACATTTACTGAGCATGTACTCTATCCCTGGGTGGTGCAAACAGTTAATGCTCAGTTGCTAACTGGAAGGTTGGAAGTTCAAGTCCACTTGGACATGCCAGGAAAGAAAGTCCTGGCAATCTACTGCTGAAAAATCAGCCACTGAAAACCCTGTGGAGCACAGTTCTATTCTGAAACACATGGCGTATCCGTAAGTTGGCCTCAATGGCAACTGTCGTTTTGTTTTGCTTTTGACTATGTTCCAGGTACTCAGTTACCTGTCACAAAATTTATTTATATAATACTCAGGTAAATCCTGCAGGATGGTTCCCATGCCTACTTTACATATGAAGGAACTAATCTCAGAAAAATTAAGTACTTTGCCTCAGGTCATGAGGTACATTTTGGTGTCTGGGTTGTCATTAAAACCTATAGCTGTCTACACGGAGTCCATGTATCTTCTATTCTGCCAGGCCATCTGACTAATCAAATGGCAAACCACCCCGGTAAAATAATATTTCGAAAATGAAATAAAATAAAGGATTATTAATCAACATTCATGGTAGCAGCAGTCAAGAAATCAAACAACGTATTACATTGGGAAAATCTGCTGCAAAAGACCTCAAAAGTATTAAAAAGCAAACATGTCACTTTGAGGACTAAGATGCACCTGACCCAAACCAAGGTATTCTCCATTGCTTCCTATGCATGTGAAAGCTAAACAATGAATAAGGAAGACTCAAGAAGAATCAGTCTCTCTGAATTATGGTGTTGGTGAAGAATATTGAATTTACCATGGACTGCCAGAAGAATGAACAAATCTACCCTGGAAGGAGTACAACCAGAATGCTTCTGAGAAGCAAGGATGGCGAGACTATGTCTCACTTACTTTGGACGTGTTATCTGGAGGGACCAATCATGCTTGGTAAAGTAGAGAGTCAGTGAAAAAGAGGAAAACCCTCAATGAGACGGACTGACACAGTGGCTGCAACAATGGGCCCAAACACAGCAATAATTGTGAGGATGGTGCAAAACCAAGCAACATTTCATTCTGTTATTCATGGGGTCCTATAAGTTGGAACCAAATCCACAGCACCTAACAACAACAATAATATGTGAGAGTTTATCCCAGCTCCCATTCTTAAACTTCTCTCCTCTACAGTCTTTCAATACCATCAGGACAAGGATCTTTCCAAAGTGCAACGAAATCATCTTTAATGGCTCCAGCCCTGTATGTAGGAAAAAGTTCAAAGTCCTTAATGTGGCCTTTAAAACCCCATTCACTGTCTGGCCACAACCTTTACCCCTACGCATCTCTCAGTTTGTTGTACTGTGGTGGCTTGCCTGTTGCTGTGATATTGGAAGCTACACAACCAGCCTTTCAAATACCAGCAGGGTCACTCATGGTGGACAGGTTTCAGTGGAGCTTCCGGACTAAGATAGACTAGGAAGAAAGGCCTGGTGATCAACTTGTGAAAATCAGCCAATGAAAACCTTATGGATCACAAGAATAATGCTGCTATAGTGCTAGAAGATGAGAAGGTAGTGCAGAACCGGGTAACGTTTCATTCTGTTATAACAAGGTCAACATGAGTCAAAGCCAACTGGACAGCAACTAACAATAACACGACAACCTGAAAGCCCAGCCCTTCTGCCTGTGATGAGAGATGAGAAAAGATGAGAGGGAAGCAGAAAAAAGAGGAGTGGAACGGTCACTCTGGAAAGCATGCCCACCTGTTATGAGGGCTCCACCTTATGATCAAGAGAGGATGCCATAGCTCAACAACAGGAACACTGAATGGGCCGAGTCTCGGGTGGTGTCTGCAGCCTTGGGAAGAAATGACAAAGACATGGTAGACCAATCTGGGATGGCATACACCACACTGAAGGAAGTCCCATTGGACTGTGAGTTGGAGAGAAACTTTTTGTACGGCCTTATTATCTCCAAGGAGTAGGTGGGGATGCCCAGTGACCACAATTCCCAGGAAGAAGAAATCAAGGTTCTGTGGATGGAGAAAATAGAGACGATGAAGGAGGAAGAAGAGCTCTGGGAGGATACAATGGCAGAGGCAGTCTTTGTGTGTATTCCTGCAATGAAGCAAATGACCCAGCTGGTGAACAGCTGAAGTGGAGGAGGGGGGCTGAGAGAGGTAAAGAACAGGGCAGTTAAGAGATCAAAGCCTCCTCACCATGTGTATGGAAGCTGGAAAGGGCAATCACCTGGCAGGGAGGAGGGCACAGGTCCCTGGATGATGCAAGCAGTTTGTGATGGGCTACTAACTTAAAGGTTGGCAGTTTCATTCCATCCAGCAGTACACAGAAGAAAGGCCTGGCAATCTGCTTCCACAAAGACTACAGCCAAGTATTACTCTGTAATACGTGGGGTTACCATGAATCAGAATCTACTTGAAGGCAACAGTTTTTGTTTTGTTTTGTTTTGTTTTCATATGAGGGTTAGACTAGAGCCGTTACTATTGTTCCTGTGCAATCATAGTCAAGGTATAAATGAAAATATTGGTACAAGAGACCGAATCAAGACAGGTACATTATTTTCTGCAGGACAGATCTGAGTAAGCCTTGGCAAATAACTAAACCTATTGCTGTCGAGTTAATTCCGACTTATAGCGACCCTATAGGACAGAGTAGAACTGCCCCATAGAGTTTTGAAGGCTGTAGTCTTTATGGGAGCAAACTGCCACATCTTTCAAAATGTTAGTTTACCTGGCACCCACATAGCTGCTGGTGGGTTCAAACTAGGGCTTCAAGCCAGTTTGTTCCAATACAAACCCCTGATGAGAATCACTAGTACAGCAGAGATTCTCAAAATTTATTATACATAAGAATCACTTGGGGATCTTATTAAAATGTAGATTCTGATTCAGTATATTTGGGGTGAAAATGCAAATTATCTGCAGAGGTTAGAACCTCTAAAGTTTCCATTAGCAGCCACTGTACAACCAGAGCATGACCCACAAAATGCAGCATCCTTTAGAAAATGGTCTTAATGGCAAGAACTTAAAGAACAACACAATTCAGGCTTCAAAGAAGTAATAGTAGCACAGGTCTACCTTCCCTTGTATGAAAATCTTGCGTTAGATTTTAGAATTCAGAATCTAGGATTTTAGAATGATAGCATCAGATATTACATAATGCACTGAATGGGGCTTGGAACTGTATTCCATAATAAAACAAATCCAAGATTCTCACTAAATGAGATAGACCACAAATAGTTTTGTAAAGGTTTAGATCAGAGTTTGCTGACAAATAAGCTTTTTTTTTAAAAAAAAAAAACGCTTAAGTTTTCAAAAGTGTTTGAATTTTTGAATTTTGGATAAGAGATTATGAACCGGTAGTAACAGCTGCAGAAGCAGAAATAGATGCAGAAAATCAGCTGCCACTTCCTGACCACCACCCTGCAGCAGGCACAATGCTGTGCACTTAACAGGGTCTCTCTAAAGATGAGGAATTCAGAGGTCGATTAGCTATGCAGATTTTGGGTACCATGGAGTGGTACGTTTTCACTCAGGTCCTGCAAACCCCTGACTTGCTGTAGGCTGGGGCTCCTCCAGAGTGGGGTAGGCATGCCCAGGGAGTTTATAGGACAGTCACGGGGTGTGGGAAGAAAAAGTGTGAACCTTTGTTATGGACTGGATTGTGGTCCCCCCAAAATATGTGTCAACTTGGCTAGCCCATGCTTCCCAGTATTGTGTGGTTGTCCACCATTTTGTGATCTGATGTGATTATCCGATTATCCTATGTGTTGTAAATCCTAACCTCTATGATGTTAATGAGGCAAGATTAGCAACAGTTATGTTAATGAAGCAGGAATCAATCTACAAGATTAGGTTGTATCTTGTCAATCTCTTTTGAGATATAAAAGAGAGAAGTGAGCAGAGAGAGAGGGACCTCATTACCACCAAGCAAGGAGAGCCAGGAGCAGAGCGCATCCTTTGGACCCGGGGTCCCTGCACTGAGAAAATCCTAGACCACGGGAAGACTGATGACAAGGACCCTCCCCCAAAGGTGACAGAGAGAGAAAGCCTTCCCCTGGAGCTGGCACCCTGAATTCAGACTTCTTGCCTCCTAAACTGTGGGAGAATAAATTTCTCTTTGTTAAAGCCAACCACTTGTGGTATTTCTGTTACAGCAGCACTAGATAGCTAAGACAACCTTCATTTAGACTGATTTAAAATGTCTTTTTAATTTCTATTATTGTGTCTGTCTAAGAATATATGTAAGGAGCCCTGGTAGTGCAATGGTTAAGTGCTCGGATGCTACCCTGAAGATTGGCAGTTCGAACCCACCCAGAGGCTCCATGGGAGAAGACCTGGCAATCGCCTACCGTAAAGATTACAGACTAGAAAACTCTATGGGGCGGTTCTACTCTGTCATGTGGGACTGCTGTCCATCGGAATCAACTCAACGGCACCTAACAACAAGAAGAATACATGTAATATCAGTATTGCAGCATATGTACATAATTTTATAAACAAATATCTAGATTTACATTGAGTGTCCCTGCTCAAAAGTGTTTGCTGATAGGGTGTACAATCAAAAGAGCATGGAAAGAAGATTTTTCGAGTACCTAAGCAGTTAAATCTTTTCATCTGCTGAAAAAGAACTGCAATTCCGAGAAGAATTTGTTTTTCCCCTTTAGGCAATGATTATTTTCGGAATTGACTCTCTTCTTTCAGAAGGATCAGGTAACATACATAATGCAAACCAGACAGGCTCGAACAGGCACGATGCTAGTTGGGGAAAAAAAAAAATGCGAGCATAATTTAAATAGGGTTTTTGGTGAACACCGCTGTCACCTGTGCTGAAAAGTGTTTCTCTTGGGGAAAGGCCTGAAGCCTTAATTTCAACAAATGATCTCATTTGACTCTAGTTTACTGTAACGTTAACAAAGTACATTATGCGCTGCTTCCTTTTGCCTCCTCCAGCCCATCATGTGATTTGCATTTTCAAAGGTACACAAGGATGCCTTTCCAGGGACCCAGATGATGAGGTAGAAGTAGGAAAAAAATCTGTATCTCCTCTGAGAGAGGAGTCACTCATAATTAGGACAGAAATTCAAACTGAAAACATGAAAATAGATCCATTTGCCATAATGAGGGGTTGAGTAATTTTGGTTAACTGAAGTCTTCATTACTGGGATACTATGAAAATACACAGGATTAGCAATTCTCACGAGATCCAAGGTACACTGAAAGGTCAATGATGTCTAAATGACAGTAAATATTCTTTAACTTTGATGTTTTCAAAAACACACAGCAATATTCTCTGTAGTGCTACTAGGTCATGGTCATTAATATCCACCACTGTGGCAGGTGCAAATTGTATGGGAGATAAGGTTGAATTTACTTCCAGCAATCATAAACTAGGAGACCCTGAGTGGGGCAAACCGTTAACATAATTGCTGCTATCTGAAAGGTTGGAGGTTTGAGTTTACCCAGACGCATCTTAGAAGAAAGGCCTGGCAATCTACTGCCAAAAAAATCAGCCATTGAAAATCCTATGGAGCACATTCTATTCTGACACACATGGGGTAGCCATGAGTCCGAAATGACTCAACAGCAACTGGTGAGGATAGTAGTAGATATATCAGGCATGTGGTTTTGAATAAAAGACAAAGTCTTCATGAAACATGTAAAAAATAAAGTCGTCCCTGCTAAAAATCAAATTGTGATGTACTAACAGAAACAGACAACAAATTGAAAAGGAATGGCATTGCATTCATCATCAAAAAGAACATTTCAAGATCTATCGTGAAGTACAACACTATCAGTGATAGGATAATATCCATACGCCTACATGGACAACCAGTCAACATGACCATTATTCAAACTTATGCACCAACCACTAAGGTCAAAGTGAGGTAAATTGAAGATTTGACCAACTTCTGCAGTCTAAAATTGATGGAACATGCAGTCATGATGCATTGATAATTACTGGTGATTGGAATGTGAAAGTTAGAAACAAAGAAGTAGGCACATTAACTGGAAAATATGGACTTGGTAATAGAAACAATGCTGGAGATAACATGACAGAATTTTGCAAGACCAATGACTTCTCCATTGCAAATACCTTTTTTCAACAACATAAATGGTGACTATACACATGGACATCCCCAGACAGAATACACAGGAATCAAATCACTACATCTGTGGGAAGAGACAATGGAAACGCTCAATATCATCAATCAGAACAAGGCCACATGCCGACTGCAGAACAGACCATCAATTGCTCATATGCAAGTTCAAGCTGAAACTGAAGAAAATTATAACAAGTCCACCAGAGCCAAAGTACAACCTTGAGTATATCCCACCTGAATTTAGAGACCATCTCATGAATAGATTTGACACGTTGAACACTAATGACCGAATACCAGAGGAGTTGTGGGATGATATCAAGGACGTCATACATGAAGAAAGTAAAAGGTCATTAAAAAGACAAGAAAGAAAGAAAAGACCAAAATGGATGTCAAAGAGACACTGAAACTTGCTCTTCAATGTAGAATAGCTAAAGCGAAAGGAAGAAATGATGAAAAGAGCTGAACAGATTTCAAAGGGCGGCTCAAGAAAACAAAGTAAAGTATTACAATAAAATGTGCAAAGACCTGAAGTTAGAAAACCAAAAAGGAAGAACTCGTTCAGCATTTCTTAAGCTGCGAAAAATTCAAGCCTCGAGTTACAATATTGAAAGAGTCTATGGGGAAAATATTGAATGATGCAGGAAGCATCAAAAGAAGATGGAAGGAATACACAGAGTCATTGCACCAAAAAGAATCGGTCAACGTTCAACCATTTCAGGAGGTAGCATATGATCAAGAACCAATGGTACTGAAGGAAGACGTCCAAGCTGCATTGAAGGCATTGGTGGAAAACAAGGCTCCAAAAATTGAAGGAATACCAATTGAGAATTTCAACAAATGGATGCTTTGCTAGAAGTGTTCACTTGTCTATGCCAAGAAATTTGGGAGACAGCTATTTGGCCAACCGACTGGAAGAGATCCATATTTATGCCCATTCCAAGGAAAGGTGATCCAATAGAATTTTCAAATTATCGAACAATATCATTAATATCATACATAAGTGAAATTTTGCTGAAGATCATTCAAAAGTGGTTGCAGCAGTACATTGAAAAGGAAATGCCATAAATTCAAGCCGGATTCAGATGAGGACATGGATCGAGGGTTATCATTGCTGATGTCAGATGGATCTTGGCTGGAAGCAGTGAATACCAGAAAGATCTTTACCTGTGTTTTATTGACTATGCAAAGGCATTCAACTGTGTGGATCATAACAAATTATGGATAACATTGCAAAGAACAGGAATTTCAGAACACTTAATTGTGCTCATGAGGAACCTATACACAGATCAAGAGACAGTCATTCAAACAGAACAAGGGGATACGGAGTGGTTTAAAATCAGGAAAGGTGTGTGTCAGGGTTATATCCTTTCACCATACTTATTCAATCTGTATGATGAGCAAATAATCCAAGGAGCTGTACTATATGAAGAATGCAGCATCAGGACTGGAGGAAACCCCATTAACAACCTGTGATATGCAGATGATATATCCTTGCTTGCTGAAAGTGAAGAGGACTTGAAGCACTTACTGATGCAAGATTAAAGACCATAGCCTTCAGTATGGATTACACCTCAACATAAAGAACACAAAAATTCTCACAATTGGACCAATAAGCAACGTCATAATAAACGGACAAATGATTGAAGTTGTCAAGGATTTCATTTTATTTGGATCCACAATCAATGCCCATGGAAGCAGCAGTCAAGAAATCAAAAGATGCATTGCACTGGGCAAATCCGTTGCAAGAGACCTCTTTAAAGTGTTAAAAAGCAAAGATGTCACCTTGAAGACTAAGGTGTGCCTGACCCAAGCCGTGGTGTTTTTAATCGCCTCATAGGCATGCAAAAGCTAGATAGTGAATAAGGAAGACCGAAGAAGAATTGACACCTCTGAATTATGGTTTTGGCAAAGAATATTGAATATACAATGGACTGCCAGAAGAATAAAGAAATCTGTCTTGGAAAAAGTACAGTCAGAATTCTCCTTAGAAGCAAGGATGGTAAGACTTCGTTTCACATACTTTGGAAATATTATAAGGAGGGACCAGTCCCTAGAGAAAGATATCATGTCTGGTAAAGCAGACGGTCAGCCAAAAAGAGGAAGACCCTCAATGAGATGGATTGACACAGTGGCTGCAACAATAGGCTCAAGCATAGCAATTGTGAGGATGGCACAGGACTGGACAGTGTTTCATTCTGTTGTACATAGGGTCACTATGAGTCGGAACCGACTTGACGGCACCTACCAAACAATAGAAACAGACAAGTCCAGTGGCAAGGTCAACGAAAGGCATTTCCCCCAATGTCACTCCATGGTTTCCAAACAATATAATGACCCCTTATGTTTGAGTATTTCCTTCGCACCAACAATTTCCTCAGCCCTACTTCATTTCTGTCACCTCCTAAACAAAGATTACTGAGATACCAAGTTGCTAAACTGCCCAGGCTTCACAACAGCACCTGGTCCTGAGGTGATGTCTGCTTCTGCTGGTCCTTCCTTACAACCTTACAGCACACACCCAAAGCCCCCTCTGTGCCCTCTTACCAAAACACCCTTGAATCCCCTTCGTATGTGCTCCCTTGCTGCAGCCAGTTGATAAATCTAGCTTTGTTGGATTACAGGTGTATTTCTGAAGCTCCTTATCTAAATGGAATTTATCACTATTCAGGAAAGACGAGTATAAATAATTACAATATTTAACGTCAGACAGTGGTAAGTGCTATGAGAAAAATAAACTGCCAAAAAAATAATAACAGTTCATTTTTTAGCCAATTACATATAAATGAAGGAGCCCTGGTGGCAGAGTGGTTAAGTGCTCAGCTGCTAAGCAAAAGGCCAGCAGTTCAAACCCACCAGCAGGTCTGCAGGAGAAAAGACCTGGTGGTCTGATCCCGTAAAGATTACAGCCTGGAAAACCCTATGGGGCAGTTCTACTCTGTCCTATAGGCTCACTATGAGTCAGAATCGACTTAATGGCAGTAGGTTTTGGATGTATCAATGGTTCTTAATACCAAAGATCTCAGTGGTACAGAAGAAAATCATCTCTCTACCAGAAATAGTAACAAACCTAAAGAGATCTTATAATCCATTTCTGTCTTTGGGTCTCCAAAATACCGAACTTCACGCTTAGAAGTCCTTTCCTACAGATACATTTGAAATCATTTTTGTCAACAGCCCTGGCTAGACTGATCAGTTCACCATGAACATTAGTGAAGTCAGAAGATCAAAATGTTACAGACTATTTTTTAATTATGAATCAATGTTATCTAATGAATTTTGTCTTTGGAAGAAGGAAGAAGCATGTGTCTGATCTCCCAATAGAAGACTCCTAATTAATTGTTCTCATTAATCTCAGCTTTGCTAATTCTTACATCACATATACTGACCTTTCCCAAGCATAACACATCTTTTATAGATACATTGGATTAAATCCATCTAAAGACTTCTAGATTTAGAGAAATAACACATTGATGCTATTTAAATTACATGCAAAACAGTAAAGTTTGAAAATTCTCTCTGATAAAGTCATCAGTTTCAAATTAAAAAGCCATCAATCATTTAAGCACGTGGTCAATGACAAATTAATGCTTATACCCATAAAGACAAGTATCATCATTTAAATTCTTTCATTCATTCATTCAATATGTCTACAACTACAATTCAGTATCTATCAGAGTATAAAATCAGCGTTTTCTTAGCTTTTGCATATTTGCTTTGTGTTGAACTTAATTTCAGGCACATACGAAGTAATGACTTCAAGGAAAATACACATTGGCCACATTTGTCAAACTTCCAGATCAACTGGATAATTAGCTTAGGGATGATGAATAATGACCCTTTATTGTGGGGTGGCATGTGCAACCACTGTACCGAGCACTCTATGAGTTTTCTGAACCCTCACAAGCACAACAGCGGCAGGTAAAACCATCCCAATTATACACAAGAAATAATGACTTAGAAATATTAAACTAATACTAGCTAAACTAAATATTATATAAACCAATTATATAAACTAAATATTAGCTAATAAGTAGCAATGCCAGGATTTGAACCTGGTTCTTTCTGACCACAAAGTTTGTGTTTATCTCTTAGGTGACATTGTCATCCCTAACTGGGGATCACCAAACCTCTCCTTTGCCGAAAGCAATCATGATTCTAGAATAAGAATTTACAAATCTGAAGAGACACTGTGGATGACATTAGAATTATTGGCGCGTTAGAGTAAGAAACAGTGCAGAAAATTACAATGGCTGATTAAAAGCAGTGAGATTCAAATACTCTAGGAAATAGCAATCATAAACAGAAGCAATTGAACGTCCGTACGGTATGACGAAAACACTTGCTGTCACCAAAACGTACCACTGAGGTATTCAAAGCTTTCTAATAAGTTGCCCACCACTTCCCCATACTCTGTACACACGTGTGCAACCTCCATTTATACAACTTGAAATCTGAGTCACTGAAGGTGAAAGTAAACAGCGTTCTCTGGAGCATACAGAGTCACATTAAAAGCAGATGTTAGTTTCAACCTACTAAAGAACCACAATAACACCAGATTTTTTTCTTTTTTCCTTTAGATGATGAGAACACTTCCTTTCCCAGGCTTTGAAGTTTAAGGGTTACTCTTATATGAATGTTGCAGGAGAATTAGGCCTGTGACATGGAACTATCATATTCCTTATACTTTCTATGAGTTTGCAAGGGGAGTCCAATGTAATGAAGGTATCTTTTATTTCCTAGGCATTAGCTAAAGGAGTAAAATACACACCATTTATTCTCCTGAGACACTCCGAGTCCTGCATCAGAGACAGATGACAAAACAATTCTAGTATAGCCTGGAGTAATCTATAAGGAGTTAAGAATCGGTTGTAAGTAGAACATATAGGAGCATATCAACCCAACGCAATAAGGGTGTAGACCAGGGAAACAGGAATTAGGGCAGAGATGATGGGACTGACTGAGAAGCTGGATTATGTAATTTGTAAATTGTATGTGTTGGGTCTTGGGGCTAAGGCAAAGAGAGGTGCCTAAGTTTCTAGATAAGCAGCCAGGAAATATGGTGGGATCATCAATGAACACAGGAAAACAAGATCAAGAGCAGTTCACAGCAGGTAAGATGAACTTCATGTTGAATGTGTTTGGATGGAAAGACTGATAAATCGTCAAAGTTGAGGCAGATCATATACAGCTCTGTTGGATATTCAGGTTTGGAGTTCAGGCGTGAGGTCTGGGATAGAAATGTGGAAGATAGGAACCCTTCCCCTGTCTCAAACAGTCGTGTAAAGTGAAAAGAAAATAGGGCTAGGGACTGAACCATAGGAATCACTGACTCTTGGTAGCAGCACAGAGAAAGAGAACTCACAGTGAAGACTGAGGAAGACTGGCCAGAGGGCCACAAGGAGAGCCAGGGAGGAAGGGGAGCGGAGTTGAGGAAGCTGAACAAAGACAATGTTTTAAGCAGGGAGTGAGCAAAAGTCTTAAATACGCCTGAGAAGTCACCTAAGAAAGGCGGAGGTACACCCATTGTTTGGATGCTGGGAAAGCATTAGAGACCTTGGGGACACAGAGCCAGGATGCAGTGAGCTGAGGCTGGGAAGTTGAGAAGGCAAGTGTGACAACAGACACTCAAGAAGCTTTGCTGTGAAGAGGAGAGAGATACCACTGTGATCCCATGCCAGTGAAGAGATGTAGACACGATAAATAGTATCATTTGATTAAGAAATGTAAAATAATTTTCGGAACACTGTCAAATATATATTACAAAAAAAAGAAAAAATCTGTTGCCGTCTAGTCGATTCCAACTCATAGCGACCCTATAGGACAGAGCAGAACTGCCCCATAGGGTTTCCAAGGAGCAGCTGGTAGATTCGAACTGCTGATCTTCTGGTTAGCAGCCAAGCTCTTAACCATTGTGCCACCAGGGCTCTGTCAAACATATATAAATAAGGGCATATAAAAGTCAAACTGAGTGGAAGTTGCAAATATATAAATATTTTTAACCAAAGCCCAGGTAAGGGGTTAAGGTTTTAATTGTAGACCCCTAAAATCTCACAATTTCCTTTTTTCCCTGCATCATAATTTTCTTGTCTTATTTTGATGGGAGGCAATCCATACCAAGGCCTGAAGACACTCTGGGTTACACTTGCAACCTGAGGTCATAAGGTTACAAACTTTAGAATTAGAGATTTAAGCCATTGAGACTTTTCACTTTCAGAGACAAGAAAACTGAAAATCAGAGGCATGGCTGGAAAAATCACGCTTTATTTGTCTCTCTCTGGGGCACCTGTTCAGTGATCGGCACTTGGCAGAGGTCTAATTAACGTTTGTTAAACTGAACTCAAGACAAATGGCTAATTAGAGATGGAAACATGGCTAGAATCCAGATCTTTTGACTCTCTGGCTAATTTGCTTTCAATGACAATTCAAAAGGTCATGTCTGGGGCCTGCAGTACATTTTTTTATAAAGAAGTTATAAAGTTAATTTTTAAGCAAAGTTGGAATGAGTATATAGACTTGTAAAGTGATAACTTTCAAGAAGATGTATAAGTTTATATATACCCATTGCCATCGAGTCAATTTCGACTCACAGTGATCCTATAGGACAGAGTAGAACTGCCCCATAGGGTTTCCAAGGAGCGGCTGGTGGATTCGAACTGCTGATCTTCTGGTTAGTCGCCGTAGTTCACTGTAGCTCTTAACCACTGTGCCACCAAGGCTCCAAAGTTTATGTATATATTTGGTTAAATAATTAAACATGTTTCTAGAGCAGGGTCAAAACCTCAGGTGACAAGAGTTACCAGAGAAGTAACAAGAAGATGAGCAGGCTGAAGCAAGATAATGAGGAGTGGTGGGGAGTGAGGCAAACTTGAGAGCGCATGCCTCCCCGGAAATAGAGTTCCTCCTTACTGCCTCCAGCGGTATGCAGCCCTGACATTTATACATACTCTGATTTTTTAACAAATGCTTACACACAGTCCAAATGTTTATGTGATATTTCTACCTTTTTAGAACACTGTCAAACACTATCAAACAAGAGTCATTCCAGGGCCACTATTTTCAAATCATTTTCCAGAGCATGCTTTCTATGCAAGTATATAAATATGAATACATTGCTTTTCATGTGGATATTTGCTAAGACTTGATGATGAGAGCATTTGCGACTGCCTCTCTATAAATAACACCAGTTCACATTTAATAACACAACGAAGGCAGCTTTTTCCCAGAACAGGTCATTTTTGCACTAAAGTTGTTTGGCTATGCTGTCGATTTTGCTGAGTCCCTTCATACTCAATTCTATAAATAAGCAGAAAAATCATAATGCATTATTTCATGCTACTTTTCTCTTAATGGTACTATATATAGTTCTCTGAGTGATTTCACCTTGTAGAGCTCATGTCCTTTAATACAACTGAGATACAAAGATCTTCGCTAAGCTGACACAGGAAAATAAGCAACCCTCAGTCCCCATAGTAGGATATAAACTACTTAGATAAATTTTGTTTTCAAGGTAATTCCGTGGTGTTAGTTCTTTGGGGAGCCCAGTGATTTGCTTTAATATGCTGTTACAGATTTCAAGAATGTTAAAGAAAACCCATATAAAAATACTTGGTTGACAAGTTCTTATACTAACTCCCAATAGCCCCTCACCACATAGAAGTTTAAGTCCCTGATCCAGGTGAAGAATAGACTGTCCTGCACAGTTTTCACAAGGTAACAGTTGAGGAGTTAATGTAAAATATAAATGTACTACAAGTCTAGGGGATTCATCATAGAATGCATATTATTTAACTGAGGTATTTTTAGAGCTATACACACATCATGAACAGAAATATGAACCACCAGTTTTCATTAATGCAACCATTAGAAATTAAATATCTGAAGCTATGTTGCCACCTGGAAAATGATTTACAATAGAATTTTAAGTGGAAAACACACAAATCAGAAAATTTTCCTTAAACTCTCTTTACAGCTCTATAAAGTGACATGTAAGTATGGACTAGACTGGAAGGAAATGTGGGAACCTTAGAAATGGCTGAGTTTTCAAGGCAGAGAATATCGATTTTTTTAAATTTCCCTTTAGTATTGACATAATATTGCTTATGTAATGAATACGAATGAAAATAAAAGTAATGTTTGCTGTGTGTGAGATTCTGTGTATGTGTGTGTCTGTGTGTACTTTCCCTCAACAAAAAGCAAAAGTTCACAAAAATGGTCTTGGATGACCACCAATTGATGGCAGCTTCCTGAAGGGCCATTATTGCAAAGGCTCCTGACTCTCAGCAGGAGACGTGATGCCTTCAATACGAACATCTGCCCTGGGCTCTGGAAAAGAAGCAGTGGCTCTACGCCAGCTGTTTGTCATCTCTGCCCTGGCACTCATACAGAAGCATAGATCCTGTGGAAAGACCAAGAGTATCCCGTGGCTTTCCTTAAGAGAAGCAATTCAAGATGCCTTGGGCAACTCAAAACATAACACAGCTAATTAATACTGTCAAACAGCCATGTGTATACCTTTATAACTTAATATTCCTAAAGAATACAATGGTCTTAAAATAAATAAAGCCATTGAACATAGTACAGACCCATGGCAGGGAATCACCGACAGGTATCTAATCTGTTTTATTGTTCCCGTTCCAGTTTCCCTCGAGTCTACTCCGACTCATGGCAACACCATGTGTGTCAGCATAGAACTGTGCTCCACAGGGTTTTCAGTGGCTGATTTTTCAAAAGTAAATCACCAGGCTTTCTTCTGAGGTGACTCTGGGTGGACTCGAACCTCCAACCTTCCGGTTAGCAGTCAATCACTTAAGCATTTTGCACCACCAAGGGATACCTGTTGTATTCTTAGGTCACTATATTTCCCACTTACTATAATAAAGTGTTCACATGTTTACAGTCCACACAAAGAATACAAGCTTCCAGAAGAAGAACAACCTGTATACGAATCTATCTACACAAGGGCTTCAATACCATCTCAACTGAAATTTAATATTTAATCTTTTAATGTCTGCTCTCCTGTAAACTTCTAGTCTATATATTAATTCTGTATTACCATCATTTTTTATTTCAAAGGAGTCAAACTGTAGTTTTCTGTACTCAGAGTTAGTCGACAGGAAATACAGAGAACCTGCTCAAACCACTGTGACAGGGTTCACACCACCAGCGGAGTTTCTACGAATGGAGCATGATGGGATTCCTGACTCACACACACTCGTACCTTCACAAAGCCTCACTGGCTGCTTTTAATTGTTTTCCAGAAATGCACAAAACAATCCAGACTTTATAAATAAGAGAAAAAAGCTAAAAACGCCATAGTTGAAAAAGGTCTGGCAAAAAGTGAAGGAGGTTCTAATATGTGCAGGTGTCTTGACACAAATGGGCAGAACCTTGACAGGTGAGAATATGGAAGGCCAGCGTGTCACTGGCAATGCGACAAACATCATGTGAAATCATTTATGTTTGAAGCATGAAATGAAAGCTAAAACAAGCCTAACTACGGCTCTCGACTTACCTAACCGGCCAATGTAATCAGAAAGTAAACACGGAAGGATTTCTGGTTAGGTGCAAAATTCTGTGGACTTGAGTTGTGTGCAAGAAGGCTCGCCAAGCCACAGTGAAGATCTTGTCCTGCGAGAGCCATCATTTCCAGAATGTGCAGTCCTACAGGCTCTTAAAGTAACACCGGTACAATGCAAAGCCCCGACACAAGAAGAAAATCGTGAGGGCTTAGGGATTTTGTTCTGGTTGCTTCCAGGCTGGTAGTTATACAATTTGCTCTTTGCATAGATCAGCAAACACCTCACTCCTTCAGGTCCCAGATCCAGTGCCACTTCTTCAGAGAGGCCTTCTGACCTCTAATTTAAAGTAGCATCTCGGTACCATTTGTCACTATCCTAATGATCTGGAATTCTCTTGTCACTCTATTTACTTGGTCTCCCTAGTCCTCTCCCATGCCCACAATAATGTAAATTCTTTGAGGGGAAGGGATTGTATCTGCCATGTCCACCTCAGCATCTGCAACACTTAGAACAATACCTGGTATATAGCAGTTAAGTTTTGATTGACTGAATGAACGAACGAAGGTCATTCCTTCTACTACTATGACAACTAAATATTTACCAGAAATCCAAGCCTGTCAAGAGAACCAGAGTACTCCATCAACCTAATGTGTCTCGAAACTATTAAGCTTTATTGAAAACATACGTCGTGTAATGTATCTATTGCTCTGTGATGAGGTATGTGAGTAGCTTTATGCACCAGACACAGAGTACTTAGTCAACAGTGACCACTGGTTCCGGCACAGCATCATTAGAGATCCAGGAGTAGCCATGGTGAGAATGGAGCACGCTTTATCTGCCAACATCTCCCATCTGGCTTTTCCCAACCATCTCACAATGGAATAACCCACTCCTCTTACCATCTTTACAAAATCATGGTCAACAAGGTCACGCAAGTCCTTAAGCTCCACAAAGAATGCAGACAACATAACTGACCTCTGAAACTATCGACCAAGGACTGAAAGATCCTAGGATGAGGCATGACTGCAAAAGTCAACAAGTCCAGCCCCCTTTTTCTTCTTCATATTAACGTTTCGATTTCAATAAGCTGAAACCCTTTTCAATACTGAGGATCCTGGAGATAGCTGTTCTCCCCCAGAAAGGCAGGGCCAAGACAAGGAACATGTGAGGCCTCTACTAAGCATTCACAAGGAATTCATTTATGTGCATTCAGTTCCCTTTGAAGCGACCCAAAATGTCTGTGTCCAAGGAGGAAAATTGCTAACAATGAATTTCAATGAATCACACACACACACACACCCCAAGTCCTTCCTTGCCTATAAGTCAAAAATAATTTTTTATATGTGAGATAATGGATATTTCCTATATGCAAGTATGGGTAATTTGAAGAATACATTTCTAAACCTGTCAGTGATGCATTAAAGTGTCATCTACCTGGATTGTGGAACTTTTTGTCTCAAATTATCCTAAGGGGTTACTCAATACTGAAGACTGTAGTCAGCACATGTTAGTATTTATAGGGCATTCCATTATAGCAACATGACTCAAATGAAAAGGTAAAGAACACTATTATCAATATTAAAACAATCTATCATTTAAAACGGTTATATCGATCTTTCCCCTGCCACTCTGGTTCCATCAATGCCTGTGTCAGTTCTGTGAAGTGGACACTATCATACAGAAGATTAAATCGGTAACTCCCAAGTGAATGTTCCTAATCTTCTGTAGTCCCTCATTTTGTGCACTTTGCAACCCATTTCATAACACATCAGCTAAGATAAGGACTGGGGTGATTAGAAACATCCAAAAAAATCTTCTCATTGAGCTAAATTACTGCAAATAGGTTTTTAAATATGAAGCAATTATTCATTTACACTGAGGTAGGGCAAATAAGACACATAATAGGTCATTAAACTAAAATAAGTCTCCCCACCATCAAGACTGCAAAAACAACAGCAGCTGCTGCTAAAACTAATCCTTACATGAGGCATCTTGTGCACAGGCAGACATCATGTACTTAGCGTTTTAGGTATACTTTCATTTAATCCTCATAACCCTATGAGGTAGGAACTATCAGAAGCTTCATTTCACTGATGGGTAAATTGAAGCGCAGAAAGTTTACATAACTTGCCCAATATCACACAGGTAATATGTAGCAGAGACAAGATACAGGCTTAGGCAGCCCAGCTTCAGAGTCCATGTTCTTGATCTTTATGCCACCTTGTCCCTTAGTCTCTATCATCTAAATTTCCTGTGCGATGACTGTTTCACCACATCCATTCCTAACACCTCAAGTATTGAAAAGGATTTTTCAGCAAAGAGGGCAAAGTTTCAAAAATCTACACATCACGAGAGGAGCAGAGATAAACAGTGGTGATCTCTCCCTGACAACTCTGCAAGCCTTTGACAGCCAGTTCTAGACTCAGTTCCACATTTCTCCTGTACCCTAAGCTTAAACAGATCTGTCCTGCCTTTAAAATGTTTCTCCACTCCCAAGAAGGTACTATTACTACTAATAATCTTTTCATGAAGATGTACATACCTAGACTTTCCAACAAGATAAACCAGTTGCCATAGAGTTGACCCAGGCTCATGGTGACTCTGTATGTATAAGAGTAAAACTGTGCTCCATAGGGTTTTCAATAGCTGATTTTTCAGATGTCGACTGCAAGGCCTCCCTTCTGAGGCACCTCTGGGTGGACTCAAACCACCAATCTTTCAGTCAGCAGCTGAGCATGTTAACTGTTTTCATCACCTAAGGACTCCCCAAATAGATAAGCCCCATTTAAACACAAAAACATAGCTATTCAACATCCCCCTCTTTTTGCGGGGAGGGGAGCAACAAGAAATGAAGGCATGCAAGCCCACTAAATAGCCTTTGATTGGGCTTCACCTTCCAAAGTCAGCCTTCAAAGGTATCATTTCATTGGTATATATTTAGGAAACATTGTCAGGTTTCCTCAGGAGTGGCCAGGCTTCCGTTAAATTATGCTGTAATCACCAAGACAACTAAATCCAGCACTGTCAATAGGATGTGTGCATGTTCAACAGCAGCTTGTTGACCTTAAGAGTTAGCTAAAAATGCAACAGGGAAAGACATCTTAAAAGTGAAAGTAAACATCTAAAGTTAAAAGAAAAAGGACAAGAATTTTCTTGGAGCTCTTGAGGTTAACAGGCTCACATTAGGTAAAATGGACTGAATTTGATCATTTTTATTTCCCTCTAAAATGGGTCTGTAGTTATATTTTGAAATATTGTAATTTACTACCAGCTCTACCCATGTTTCTCTCTTATTCTTATTCTGGTTGGAAGGCAATGTAGAACTAACCATCTGCAGTGTCTAGGTGTCTGATCTCTGGGAAAAAAGCTTTCATAAAATTGTGGACACTTCTTATGCAAACCTTTGTAGATTTACTTATTACCAAGTAGCCGGAATTACTCATTTCATTGAATAACAGAAATTTATGAAGTACCTATTGTATGCAAGACACTCTGCTTATATTATTACTAGTCTTCACAGCACCCCAAGGTAAGTATTTTCATCTTGGTTTTACAGATAAGAAAACCAAGCTTCAGAGACATTAATACATGGCAGAGCTGATACTTGAACCAGGGTTTGTCTGAATCCAAATCCATACTCTTCCCACTAACTGAGCTGTGGTGAGTTAAACCAGTTGCCCATGGGGTGACCCCATGTGTATCCAAGTAGAATTGTGCTCCATACAACTTAATGGCTGATTTTTCAGATGTAGATCACCAGGCCTTTCTTCCAGGGTGCCTCTGAATGGACTCGAACCATCAAATGTTTGGTTGGCAGCTGAGCATATTAACTGCACCATCCAGGAACTCTGTGGTGAGTTCAGGGAGCCATAAGACTGTGGCCCTCTGTGTCCTACATAAATGGCTCCTTAGGGCAGAATTTCCTTAAGTAATCCCACCCACCCAATGCCTACACCTCATCAAAGGCTGGCCTCCAGAAAGTTCTGTGGAATAAATAGAAAAACTGTGGAAGCTTTTCTCTCCTTAACCATTTAAACTACTGAAACACTATAATACTTATTCTTCTTATCTCAGAGAAGCTGTAAGGCTGTGTCTTAGTCATCTAGTGCTGCTAAAACATAAATACCACAAGTGGATGGCTTTAACAAAGAGAATTTTATTTCCCCACAGTAAAGTAGGCTAAAAGTCCAAATTCTGGGCATCAGCTCCAGGGGAGGGCTTTCTCTATCTGCCCTGGAGGAAGGTCCTCATTGTCATCAGTCTTCCTCTGGACTAGGAGCTTCTCTGCACAGGAACCTCAGGTCCAAAGGACGTGCTCTGCTCCTGGTGGTGGTATGAGGTCCCCAATTCTTTGCTTTCTTTCCTTTCCTTTTATCTCTTGTAAGATAAAAGGTGATGCAGGCCACACCCCAGGCAAACTCCCTTTACATTGGATCAGGGATGTGACCTGGGTGAGGGTGGTATTACAATCCCACCCTAATCCTCTTTAACGTAAAATTACAATGACAAAATGGAGGCCAACCACACAATTCTGGGAATCATGGCCCAGCCAAACTGATACACACAGTTTTGGGGGGACATAATTAAAACCATGACAGGCTAATAAAATTTAACAATAAATGGCAAAGATTTTTTAGAAGTTTTAAAATGTTAAATAAATTCAAATTATTTTAATATTCTCTTGTCCAAGGATTAGTTTTTTTAAATGACATCTTAAGACAACAAAAGAGGCCTGTAATCTCACCCTCCAATTAACCCTGGCAATATTTTGTAAAAGGGAAGTCCTTAGAAGTTGTACTTGTGCAGAGACAGGCACCTGATGAAAAGTAACTCAGACCAGACTAGACCCTCTCCATATATGAACCACTGTTGAGTTTCTAGGAGTGTCTGGGGCAGTGCAAACGGTTAAACACTTGACTACTAATGAGAAGGTTAGGGGTTCGAATCCACCCAGAGTAGTCTTGAAAGAAAGGCCTGGCAATCTACTTCCATAAGGTCACAGCCATTGAAAACCCTATGGAACACAGTTCTACTCTGAAACACGTGAGGTTACTGTGAATCAGAATCAACTTGACAGCAACTGGTTTTTTTTTTAGTTTCTAGTGATTATTTCCAGAAAAATAATATATTAATATACCAGAACACAGTATGAACATATATGAGTCTGTCATGGTTATTTCATATCATATTTTATCACAGTATAAAAAATAATAACACAATGCTTTGTAAATTCTAAAGAAGTCAATCAGCTTTGAATCGCTATCAAGAAACAGCATTTCACAGACAGGTGCTTATTTTCTGACTGGCCTGATCCAGGACTTTTTTACAAATGAGAGGAACTACCAAAATTGTTTGGCAGTAGCCCGGTAATTGAAAATAAACAGTTGAAACTGTGCATTTGTTTCTATTAATTTAAGTTGATAATTGTATCCCCATTGCTTTTGAGTCATCTATCAGAACCTTGAACACACTGAAGCCTATCCATAAATCACATGCTATCAACTGGAAACGTAAACAAAGTGAAGCCTGCACTGGCATAAATGGCACTGATACCTATCAATGGGAATCTCAATTCAGTCTGCAATGACATAATTATTACAGTCATCTTCTGACTCTGGCTTTTGATTGGAGGAGTAAACAAAGCAAAACTGATACTGGATTGCTTTTGGCTCAGCAGGTGAATGGGAAAACCTTATCAGAACATCATAGCTTAATGAAACCATTAAGCTATGTCAGATCTGCTTATTTCACAGTCTAATTCTGTCTTACTAGCATCAATGTCTTTGATCAATGATCATAAGTTTCCTTAGTCATATGCTTGTGGGCATATAAGAAGACCCTTGCTTCTTGTACACATCACATTTGAATTCTGCAATCTCTTTACTAGAACTAGCTAGTTATCGATTGTGGGGATATACGCCATTTAAACATGGCGGCACTATTGACAACTGCAGCCCCCACAGGCCTCTATGCTGCACAACATGTTGAGACTTGTC
>NW_004443955.1:20469962-20471581 GCF_000243295.1 Trichechus manatus latirostris
AGGCAAGCATTCAGTCAAGCCTCCGATGCTGCCACCAAAGCCTGGAGTAAAATCCCTGACTCCAGATCACCCACCAGCTCGTTCACCACTATTCGCCAAGCGGCAAACGAACCTTATATTGATTTTATCAACCGCCTCCAAACGGCCATTTCCCGACAGGTAGATAATCAACAAGTGGCTGAAGTTCTTTGTCTCCAGCTTGCTTACAAAAATGCTAATGCTGACTGTCGAGCTGTTTTAGCCCCCTTAAAGGCACAGAATCTTAATTTAGCTGAAATGATTACAGCATGTCAAAACGTTGGCACAGAAACTCATAAGGCACAAATATTAGCGGCAGCTCTCTGTCCATCCACTGCCACCTGTTTTGGGTGTGGTAAACCTGGACATTTTAAGAAGGACTGTCACAGTTTGAAAAACAAAAATGCCAACACTAAATTTCCAACCCGAAAGTGTCCCCACTGTGGTAAAGGCGGTCATTGGGCTAAGCGGTGCAGATCTCAATTTAACAATCAAGGCAACCCTATGTTGGGAAACGGGAAGAGGGGTGAGAGTTCTCACCCCCCGAAAAATCCAGGGAGGCTCCGAGTGTGGAGTGTGGAGACCACAGCATAAACTCCAAACAGCAACGTTTGCGGGTCAATGATTTAAAGGCAGCCACAGAAGGGAGTGCAGGTCTAGATTTACCCTTAGCAGAAGGGGCTATAATAGATGAGGCAGGAAAATTTTTTCTTATAGCAACACAGGTTTGGGGATCCCTGCCTTGAAGATATTTAGGACTCCTAATGGGTCGCTCTAGTATTACATCTCAAGGTCTAACTGTTCATACTGGTGTAATAGATTCTGATTACGAAGGACAAATCAAAATTATGGTTTCCAGTCTCTCTTATTGGAACATTATTCCCTCTGATAAGATAGCACAGCTAATTTTACTTCCCTTTGTAGTCCCCTCCACTCACACTACCCCAAGACGGGCTGGGGGTTTTGGCAGTACTGACGCTTTTTGGGTTATTAAGTTACAATCTTCCCGACCATATCTTACTGTTCAGGTCAATGATCGCATATTTAAAGGGCTCTTGGATTCTGGGGCAGATGTAACTATCTTCTCCTCTGATGCCTGGCCCTCTTCTTGGCCCAAGAAGCAAACCGCTGAAACCCTCACAGGAGTTGGAGGAGCACATGTCCTTTTCAAAGTACACTTCCCATTGTTTGCTATAGCCCTGATGGACAGCCCGCTTCTATCTGTCCCTTTATCCTTCCTTTACCTACTGTACTATGGGGACAAGATTTACTCTCCCAGTGGAATGTTCAAATTGGCACCCCTCAGGATTTTTCATAGGGGCCACTGCTCAAACAGACCCTCTGCTAAACTTAACCTGGATACCTGGCCCTCCTGTTCGGGTTGAGAAGTGGCCGATTAAAGAAGACAAATTAAAACACCTTAAAAAACTTGTCCAGGAACAGTTAGAGGCTGGACACATCCAGCCTTCCTGCAGCCCTTGGAATACACCTATTTTCTGTGTCCCCAAAAAATCCAAAAAATGGAGGCTCATTCATGACTTACAGGCTGTTAATCAACGTCTTGTCCTTATGGGACCTCTCCATCCAGGAATTCCCAATCC
>NW_004443955.1:20472779-20474023 GCF_000243295.1 Trichechus manatus latirostris
ACAGCGTGCTGAGCTGTCGGCAGCTGTTGCTGCCTTTGAAATTTTTAAATCAATGCCATTCAATTTAATTGCTGATTCTGCTTACGTTGTTCACACTATTCAACATATTAGCGATGTAACTCTTCAACTTAGTCCCGATTATGAGTTATTTACTTTATTCAAAAGGCTTCAAACCTTGTTTAATAGCCGTAACTCTCCTTTTTTTGTGGTACATGTGCGCTCCCATACACCCTTCCCGGGGCCTCTTTCTGACAGCAATTCTAGCGCTGATTTACTTGCTGGCTCTACCTTTTCTAATGCACGAACTTCTCGTAATTTCTTTCATCAAAACGCACACGGACTTCAAAAACAATTTTTCTATCTCTCTTACTGAAGCACAACAAATTGTTCGCACCTGTCCTGACTGCCAACACTTTTCTCCCATGTCCTTTGCTGCTGGTGTCAACCCACGTGGTCTGATAGCCAATCAGTTGTGGCAAATGGATGTAACACACTATCTTCCCTTTGGGAAACTTAAATATCTCCATGTATCCATAGATACATGTTCTGGGTTTCTTTATGCCACAGCCCTTTCTGGGGAACGTTCTACTCATGCCTGTCGTCATTTCACCCAAGCCATTGAGACTATGGGATGTCCCCAAGCTCTTAAAGCTGATAATGGGCCTGCATATACTTCAGCTAAATTTCAACAATTTTGTGCCACTTGGAATATTCTTCATTCCACTAGCATTCCTTATAACCCTCAAGGGCAAGCCATAATTGAACGTGCCCATCATACTCTCAAACAGCTCTTAAATAAACAAAAGGGGGGAGATGACAGGTCTAGAGTATGTGACCAGAATGAAAGACTTGCCAAAGCTCTCTTTACTTTTAACTTTTTATTGGTTGCCAAAGATGGTCATACCACTGCAGAATGACATTTTATCCCCCCGACACCCAACCTCGCCCACAGGTCCTCTATAAAGATCCTCAGAAGCCCTCTGTCTGGCAAGGACCTGTAGAATTATTAACCTGGGGGCAAGGGTATGTGGCTGTTTTGTCTCCCACAGGTCCACTTTGGATCCCTGCTTGATTAGTAAAACCATATCATGACCCAGCGACAGCCACCACCCTTCCGCTGGGAACCGCCACCACCGCCCCGGTGCAGCTGCCAGAGCCGCCATCCGATCCGACTCCAGAGCCACAACTGACATCATCACCCCCTCCCCCGGGGAAGGAGAATGAACAACAGAGCTCTGCAATAC
>NW_004443955.1:20476921-20488313 GCF_000243295.1 Trichechus manatus latirostris
TGAATTCCTTCTCTCTTGCCCGTACAACAAAGCCCATTGTTCTGTTATTTGCTTCACTGCTTGATGTATTGACTATAAATAAACTCCTGGGACTGAAGCTGGGGTCGACTCCTCAGAGTGACCCTCCTGGCCCCACTTCTCTGTAAGAGTTGTGTTTGGTTACTGTCTCCGCCATCCCAACAACTGTCGCCGCTGCGACAATCAATCATATTGTGCACATTTTTTTCAGTTTACAAATCTAAATCCTAGAACCCTTTAGGATCATGGCAGGGATTAAACGCAAGTCCTACACTACCAACTTCAAACTGAAAGTGTTGACAGGGTGGAAGAAACAAACAGAGCGACAGAGAGAGAGAATTCAAGGTTGGAGAGTCATCCATTCGAGAATGGAGAAAGGAGAAAAAGGAGCTGGAGAAAATGAATATGCGAAAACGCACGTGTCAGGGGCCCAAAGCGAAATGGCCTGAGTTGGAGAATGACTTGAAAGAGTGGATTATTTCTCTAAAGGAACAAAATCAAGCTGTCTGTACTGTCGCAATTCATATCAAAACGAACCTTCTGGCAAATGAAAGCAGAATCTCAGATTTAAGGCGGGATTCACCTGGATTCCTAAATTCATGAAAAGGAATGGCCTTTCCATGAGAATGAGAATCACTGATGATGATAATGAATGAATAAACTAAAATGGCCTATTTTAAGATGAAAACACGATTTCTTCTGGTGACTGATTTGTTGACTTGAAAGTCATTGATTATTAAAAATTATGTTTCAGTTTCATATTTATGAAGGCAATAAAATATAAACAACATCTTGTTCTTGTAGTTTTAGGCCTAGGGTCAGTTCTTATTTGCAAATTTCTAGCTCTTCATACATTCATACTCTTTAGTTTCAACATGGTAGTTCAGTTCACCATTGGTTGCACTTGGTTTAGGAAAATACCTGCCTTAAATGAAGTTTCCATGAAATTGGTTTTATCCCAGTAACATTAAATCCATTGGACAGAAAAAAAAAAATGAAACTGAAGTCAGTAAGATGTAAAAAAAATACTGGTATAGTGCATTTATGAAAATGTATGGGGCGTTGCGTGGTTTGCAAAAAACATATAACTCATGTTATTTGTGTAAAATACGATACAGCCTTGGAAACCCTATGGGGCAGTTCTGCTCTGCCCTATAGGGTCTGTAGGGTTGCTATGAGTCAGAATTGACTCTACAGCCACTGGTTTGTTTTTTTTTTTTTTTTGGTTTAATGCTTAAAAATTAAGAAAGACAGGAGGGAGGAATGCAGGGAGGGAAGGAGAGAGAAACAAAACAGAGAAGCTCCTAGGTCGAATTAAGAGCACCACAAAAATTTTATCTGGGTTTGGAAATGTCAACATCTGTGTATATTTAAAAGTTTAAATCAGTTTAAAAACATGTTGAAGTGGTTCTCACGTGAACTTTCAGGAATTAAACATGGTATTTAGAGAGTGTGACTGCTTGCTCTATTCCACAAATCTACTATAAAAATCATGCGTTTATGGCATCACTTGAGTCAGATGAAGCAGAAAGACTCTTCCAGTTTCCAGCTTCATGTACTCACAATCATCTGGCAGGAAATGGCTCTTAAGTGATCTATTTATCAAGAGGATATGAAGTTGATCTTCAAAACAGGGCTTAGCACGATTTCTGGGCTCCCTGGCTATGGTTTTTCAAGCATTCCCTGTAGTGAAGGGTTTCACATCTAGGTTCAGGTTAGGGGAGGGCGGAATGTATATAGTAGCTGCTTCCAAACTCAGGATGCAGAGGAATTTCTGGAATCTCAGTTGAAATGGGTCTTGGAGATCCTCTAGTCTTCTGGCTATACAAACTGTCTGGAAATCAAGGCAGAGTAGTGCAGTTGAAATAGCACTGGCTTGGAATGGAATAATAGGGGAGAAAGTAAATCACAAGGGCAACTGGGTGACCTTGTATAAGTTACTTAGCTTCTCTGAGTCTCAGTGTTCTTTTCTATAAAATGGGGACAAGAATCCTACCTAAGAGGGCCCCTGAGAATATTTGTTTGCTGTGGTTGAGTTGGCCCATCTTAGTCTGGAAGCTCTGCTGAAACCTGTTCACCACCATAAGCAACACGCAAGTTCCACTGACAGAGGGCGGAGGATGCGCATGAAGTGTATTGGCCAGGAATCGAACCCAGGTCTCCAGCATGGAAGGCAAGAATTCTATCACTCAACCACCAATGGCTCCTGAGAGGATCTGAAAGACTAAAACAATATCTCAGCCTAGCTGAAGCTCAGCAATGGCAGGCAACTGGCACGCTAAATGAAATGCCTAGCAACTCAGTTCGTGTGTCCTATAAGCTAGGAAAAGCAAAAGACTTCTTCCATTTTTTTAAAAAAAACTATCAATGAAAAGGCACATGTTAACAACTGAACACAAGAAACTAAGCAATGGACTATGATTTAGGATCTTGGGCTCATGGCAATAAAGCTAGAAATTGACACAAAGCTGGAAGTTGGAGAGGAATCAGATAATACAGCCACCGAACAAAAATCTGTTTTCAATGACCTGGGCCACGCCCGGTTGGTTAAACCTTTTTTTTCTACACATAAATATTTCATGATGTTTGCAGACAACTGGTAGTGTAGTTTCTCAGTTCTGCCCTATCTTCTGGTGCAAATATCAACAGAGGAAACTTCCTGAAATACTTTTGCCTCATTTCTCAGTAATGTCTCTCTGCCGACTCAAATGAAATTTAAGATAATGAAAGAAATGTCAGAGCAATTCCACCTGTTTAGACAGGCCTAAAATGCTGAAGGCATCTTCAGCCACGGATGCTTACATAATTCCAAACACTAAACTATGTGAGATGGAAAACATACCCAAAAGGAGATAAGGAGGAAAACAGAAGGGGCTTTGTAGAGGTAAAAGACTTCTAGAAGGTGGAAATGGTTAACGATAGGATCTGTTCCCACAACAGACTAGAAACATTCAAGTCGCTGTAGGACAAAGAGCTCCAGATACATTTTAGGAGACAGGCTTTGCCACCAGCTGACCATGTGAGGGTAAGCAAGCCTGTGGCACCTCTGGGCCTCAACTTATTCATCTGTAAGACGGGGTCAACAGAAGCTAGAACAGTTGACCCCACAGGTCATTGCAGCCTATAAACCTAAAGAAGCTAAGAAAATTACATGTAGCTTTTACATGAAGAAAGACTCTTATAGCAATAATTTTGGTTATTTTGGCTTAAGTAATATAATGTGTTTTTCTGATGTACTACCTAAATTCTCCTACTAAACTCAAAACAGGAGCCCTGGTGGCGCAGTGGTTAAGAGCTCAGGCTGCTAACCAAAAGATTGGCAGTTTGAATCTACCAGCTGCTGCTGGGAAACCCTATGGGTCAGTTCTACTCTACCCTATAGGGTGGCAAAATCAACCCGACAGCACACAACAGCAAACTCAAAACATGTTTCATACTGCTAAAAATAACACCCCTTGCTCCCACTCCCCCCAAAAATATTGCACAATCCACAATATTTTGCTTTGGTTTAGTTTAGTTTCATTTTGTTTGTGGCATAGCCACTTCCTTTGGGTCTTGGATCTGAAGAGATTCTTTTCTACACTTCTCAGAACATGGTCGGAGACACACCAATGAGTTTATCTTTTTAGTTTTCCTGATCGGTTTACAGAGCTCTCATGAACACTCTTATGTACCAGCCAATTTATAATTAACAAATTATTAATTTATTATCTTAAACTTTCAATTCCTCAAATGCATCCATCCATTAATTTCTCAAAACAATCCCTTTGTACTTTCCAACCCTTCCTCCATGCTGATGCCCCTGACCAGAGGGCTCTTACCCACTGCTTCTCCTGGTAAACCAATAAACCAAACCTGTTGCTATGGAGTTGAGTCCATTTCATGGCAACCCCATGTGTTACAGAGTAGAACTTCTCTATAGGGTTACCATTGCTGTAGTCTTTATGGAAGCAGATCACCAGGCCTTTCTTCCAGGCACCACTGGCTGGGTTCCAACAGTCAACCTTGAGGTTAGTACTCTAGTGCAAACCATTTGCATCACCCAGGGACCTCTTCTCCTGGCAGTTCCTGTTTATCCTCCCTGCTAAGCCAAGTAGCACTTCCTCTGGAGGTAGCCCCTCATGACATGCTCCGATAGCATCCCACAAATTAAAAGGACAGCGTCCTTCAGATACCAGCCGCAAGTTTTGGAGCCAACAGGACAACGTGACCTTGACCTGCTGGTACAAATTAAGGGGTTCCCCTCTGTTCTTTCCAAATGCCAGCCAGAAGTCCAGGAGTCCTCCCTCAGCTCCCTCACTTCTGACCTGCTGGTTGCACACTACTCCTCTGGAATCAATAATTCACTGAAACAACTCACAGAAGTCACGGAAAGTGCTTTACTTATGATTACAGCTTTATTATAGTAAATAAGGATACAAATGAATAGACACATAGGGTGAGGTAGGAGTTCCCAAAATAGAGCTTCCATGTCCCAAGTGATGCAGACACCCTCCCAAATGCATCAACATATTTCACCAACCAGGAAGCCCATTGAGCTTCCATGTCCAGAGCATTTATTGCCTTCATTACGCAGTCATGATTGATCGGATCAGCCTTTCTCCCTCCCCTGACGACAGCTGATATCTTGGTGATCTTTCTGGTCAGGCCAGCCCCCCACTCATTAGCACAAACTCCCACCTAAGTGTGGTCTAGAGGTCGAGATAACAAAGACAACTCATTACTCAGGAAATTCCAAGGATTTAGAGCTATCTCTCAGTAACCGAGGACAAAGGACACACTACTTGAGGTAAAGTCATTCTTAACCCCACAAGGCTCAAGGCACAAACCTGATGTTCAGCCTCAACACCTCCTTCTCTCTCATCACTCACAGCTACCTGGGTCCCCTTTGTAATCTCTTAGATATCTCTCAAATCCTTCCACACTTCTGCTTCACTACTGCTTTAAGGTAAGCCCTATAACCTCATTCTGAACTGCAATAACTTCTTAACTCCTTCCCTGCTGACTCACTACCATAATTAGAATATCTAACTCTGTTCTTCCACAGCATTGCAGAGCAAGTATTGCTCTGTTAGTCTGCAGGGATCGCATCTGTCTTGGCCACCACTCTATCTCCTGCCTAACATAGCCCTTTGCACAAACTAAGCAGGCAATAAACAACCATATCAGTGAATGAATATTTGGATGAGACAGCTGGTACTCACAGAATTAAATTTGGCTCCCTCCCCAAACTCACATTAACGTTTGTCTAAACATGCTGCTTCTGGAGAAGTGAAGACAAACTACCATGTGGTTCACACCCAAAGGCAATCCATCATGCTACACACACACACACACACACACATACACACACACACACACGCACGTATACCCGTCATTGTTGTTCCCATTAAGTTGGCTCCGACTCATGGCAGCCTTTTGTACCACAAAATGAAACGTTTCGCAGTCCTACATCATTCTCATGATGGCTGGCATGTTCGAGTCCATCATCACACCTACTGTGCCAATCCATCTCACTGAGGATCTCCCTTACTCTCTTTGGTCCTCTGCTTTACCAAGCACAATGTCCCCATCCAGCAGTCAGCCTTTCCTGATGATGTGTCCACAGCAAGCGAATCAGACAATGCTCTCCTGTGATAAGGTTTTCCTGGGCTAATTTTCAGAAGTAGATCACCAGGCCTTTCTTCATAGTCTCTGTTAGTCCAGAAGCTTCACTGAAACCTGCCCACCACAGGTGACCCTACTGGTATTTGAAATACCAGTGGTATAGCTTCCAGCATCATAGCAACAAGCCACCACAGAATGACAAACTGAAAAACTGACACGTGGATGTCCACCATTGTATGCATTTTATCACCGAACAGCTCCATAATGTCAGGCACCATGAGTAAGCATATATATATTCCAGAGCTATTCGGTGATAAAATGTATAGAATTTTGGACATCCACTTGTTTTCAGAGAATGCCTGTGAAAACTCTTTTGGATCTGCTCCAGGACACTATGGACAAAGGCACCCTCACCTTCAAGTCCTCTATGGCCTGGGGAAGGGGTTGGCTTTTAGAGGGGAGGTCCCTGTGCAATATCCACATCAAATCTCAGTATTCCTAAACAAGGCCAGACTTTACACAATCACTGGGAATTTCCACAAGGCTCCCCACTGGAGAAATCCATACCAAACCAAAAACCAAACCCAATGCCATGGAGTCGATCTTAACTCATAGAAATCCATAAGAGTACACAATAACGTGGAAAGATGCACTTCATGTGTGATTGTCCACCATTTTGTATCTGATGTGATTTTCCTGTGTTGTAAATCCTACCTCTATGATGTTAATGAGGTAGAATTTCAGGCAGTTATGTTAATGAGGCAGGACTCAATCTACAAGATTAGGTTGTTATCTTAAGTCAATCTCTTTTGAGATATAAAAGAGAGATGTGAGCAGAGATAGAGGGACCTCATACCACCAAGAAAGTACTGCCAGGAACATGTGCGTCTTTTGGACCCAGGGTCCTGAGCTGACAAGCTCCTAGATCAGGAGAATACTGATGACAAGGACCTTCCCCCAGAGCCAACAGAGAGAGAAAGCTTTCCCCTGGAGTTGGCACCCTGAATTCTGACTTCTAGCCTCCTAAACTGTGAGAGAATAAATTTCTCTCTTTGTTAAAGCCATCAGCTTGTGGTATTTCTGTTACAGAAGCACTAGATAACTAAGACATCGTGTTACACAATCATATAATCCATTTGCTGAGCCCAAAGACATCCAAATACTCATGAAACTTTTAAAAATTGCAATAGGAATGAATGACAATGACATTCTCCCTTTCTAATCTGGGAATTGTTCCCTCAAGAAAAAACTGCTAACCCCAAGTGGTCAACAAACGACTCTGACTGTTAAACAGGGGCATTCCAAGCAGTCTGGGACCTGCCTTCCAGACCTCTCACCCCATGCAAACACACACAGTGACACTGATGAAAACTCTCACAGGGAGGATAAGAGGCAAGCGCTGAAACCAGACTGCCTGGGCTTGGACTCAGCTCTGAGTACCTGGCTGAAACACTTTGTAGTTGTGTGATCTTGGACAATTCCCTTCACCTCTCTGTACCTCAGTTTCTCACATGTAAAATGGAGGTGATAACATCCCCACCTCACAGAGTTGTTTTGATGATTAAATGAGTTAATATTTCTTAGCATAATACCACAATGGCAACTGATAACAATAACAAGCAGTATATTTGGCACAATCTGAGTACTCAGTAAATGTTAGCTATAATAATACAAATAATAATAATAACAACTAGCATTAATATTAGTCTCGTTCCCCTTCCTCATCTCCACAAGGGATTCTACACCCTACCATTTCTGTTAAGTACTAACAGCAATGGTTCTCAAACTTTTCCATGTACTAGAATCATCCAGGGAGTCCTTGGGTGGACAGACCATTAAGTACATGGTCACTAGCCGAGAGGTTGGCAGTTTGAATCCACCCAGAGGCACCTGGGAAGAAAGGCCTGGAGATCTACTTCCGAAAACTAAGCCACTGAAAACCCTATGGAGCACATTCTACTCTGACACACATGGGCCACCATGAGTTAGAAACGATTCGATGGCAACTGGTTTGTTTGTTTTCAGAATCATCTGGAGGGTTTCTTTAACACAGAGATTGCTGTTTTCCAAGGGCAGAGTTTCTGAATCATGGTACTTAGTGTGGGACCCAAGACTTGCATATCTAACAAGTTAATCTCAGGTGGTGTGGGTGTTGCTGGTCTAGAAGGACTTTTTGAGAAACACTGACCAAGAGGCATCACTGACCCCATCATGTAGGATAGTGTGAGAGTCCAGTCCTCCAGGGCTTTCTATGTCCCTCCCCACACCTAGAATGCCCTTCCTGAACTGGACTCCTTCCTCTTGGTAACACCATCAACAATTCCAAACTCAGCTCAGGCATCAGGGACCCTAGAGGGTTCCCACGGTGCCTCCATGCAGCACCTACAGCACCGCACTGTGATCAATGAAATCAGTTCTACGAGACTAGGAGCTCTTTGGTGGCCAGGACCTTGCCTTACTCAGTGCCTACCCACAGCTGTGGAGTCGATTCCAACTCATGGTGACCCTATGGACAAAGCAGAAGTGCCCCATAAGGTTTCCAAGGCTGTAATCTTTATAGGAGCAGACTACCACCCTTCTCCTGCAGAGCTGCTAGTGGGTTGGAACCACTGACCTTCTGGTTAGCAGCCAAGTGCTTTAACCACTGAGCCACCAGGACTCCTTACTCAGTGCCTAGGACATAGAAAATCCTCACAAATATTGACTGATAGAATGAGAGCTGGAAGAGCCATGGCCGAAGGCATCCATGGGGTGCCAACCAAACTGGAAGGTCTTGGAGACCAGCTCAGGAGCCTTGCTCTCATAACTGCACACTGGACATAAAGTGCCCAGAGTCCCTGATGAGCCCAGGATTCCTCCCATCCCAGCTGGTGGTCTCTGCTCTCCTCAGACTGCTTTGATTCTAATCACAAGATTCCCTCTCAACCTGTGAAGCTAGTGAAGTCTCCACTTCAGGCCCCTTGCCTGCATGGGTCCTGCACCTTCATAGGCCACTCCAAGTGCTACAAGCTGCTGGGAGATGCTGATTGTTCTCAGGGGGGAGGGGAAGCCAGGTTGCAATCAGGAAGCAATTCTATGTAAACATTTCTGGTAAATGGCCCAAAAAGTCTCAGCAGAAAGACAGAAATCTCCAGCAAATTGTTGCAATTCCTTTTTTCTCATTCTAAATAAAAATTCACTTTCATGTCTAATTTTGTATTATTTTTTTAAAGAGCCTCCCTTCTCCCCTGCTAATTTTTTACAGGTCAGGCCTCACTAACCTGAATCTGTCACATATCTACATACTCTGCTTGTTGGGCCTTTGGCTTTTCTGGGAATTTCTATAATTCATCATCCCACCTCCACATTAGAACACCTTAACCAAATCAACACACTTTTGTAAACACCTTCTAGGCAGGATTTCATCTGTTGCTAAGAAGTAGTTTTTGCCAATTCCACCGTCCAAATAAAGACAGAGAGGAAAAAAAAATGTATGCCGAACAGGATCCAGGCAGAATTTCTTAACTGATCCTCCCAACTCAGGCAGAAAGTCCTTCTCCAACATTAACTGGCGACACCTCAAGGAAATTTAAATAGGAAACCCCTCGATTTTTGTGTGTAAGTACCAACAATTATAAGGAAGATTTTAATGCAGCACGTGCCCACCATGACAGAAATATTATTTTAAATTCTAAGTGCCATTTTCACTTTCATTCTACACAATAAAATAAATATACGTTGAAAATCATTTGCATTTTTGTCATTTACAATTACTTTAAATTGTCAGTTGAGTTGTTATGGGTCATTTACTCCACGGTCTAATTAGCAATTTATCAATTTGGAATTCCTTCCCAAATAAGTGCATTGCAGCGGCACACTAGACTTACGGAAAAAATGGATATACCTTTGAAAGTAAATATTAGCTATATTAATGTGTGAGTACACATTTATATACAAATACAATGTCCTTTCCAGCTGACAACCGTGATATCTATTCACTCGAAGCTACTGAAAGAAAGCAAGCTGAAATATGTTAAAACACATGAATGATATGAAAAGTAGCTGTTCCTTCAATGTGTGACAGACAGGGAATATCTATAAAGCTTTATTAACGGCCCCATTTGGACATATTAGGCCTTTAAAAAGACATTAAGCAAGGCATATAATAAATGTTATCTTTTTAAAATAGCTGTTCATCTACCTTCCCAGGTAAGTCAGAGCTTATACCACACCAGTACAAAGAAAGGAATGTTCATTTTATTCATGACTACGTTAACTCCCAGGAGTAGGGTTGTTTTATGAATATAAATTTGAATCTCATGTCCATTAAATCTGCTGAATTTACTCTACTTGTCCTCAGCACATGCGAGGCAAGATGAGATACTGGGAAAAGCATGAATTCTGCTCAGAAATACCCACATTCAACTTCCAGGTCCACCACTTTTGTTGTAGAAATCGCAGATTCCTCCCTGCCTCAGTTTCCTCATCTGTCCTGGGGAGTAATATCTACTTTGTAGATTTCATGCGACAATATAAGTCTATAAAACGCCTAGCTGGTGTCTGGCAACAGCTGACTCTTAACAACTTCCTCTTAAGGATAATTTTGGAAATTTGTATCCCTTTGAATGACTGATTAGTCTAATGGCAGATATTTTTTAAGATGTACAATCTCTCCGCAGGTCAATGTTTAATTACTAGAGAAGAGATCAAAGAGGTAAGCGACAGAGGCAAAGCACCGTGTGCCATTGGTCTCTTTTTAAACATTTTCCTGTAAGGAAATGAGTGTCCTCAAAATTCCCCTTTGTATCAACACCTGTGCTTCCAGACAGCATAGGAGCCTGCTCTCAAACAGAAGTTCGCAGGGGTACAACAAATATTTATTGAATTAAAATGCCCCTGAACAAAACAAAAATAAATGCTAATGTAATCATAATCCATACACCCGTTTGCGACTCTGAGCATCCATGAAGCAGGTATTCTAAAGTCCCAAAGCCCACCGGCAAGCTGTTTGCTACTGTAAGTGCCGCTGTGCACGCGGCAGAAACCCTGGGCTTCGCACAGAGTTCATTCCCACCTGAGAAAACCCAGTTTATGGAAACTCGACCATTTTTAACGTCCATCAGCGCACCATTTGCTTAACAAATGGACAGTGCGCTGGGAAACTACGTGCGGAAGCAATCACGTCTCAAGTTCACCACCTCCATCACTGCCTTTTTTTTTTTTAATAGTTGAGACATGCGGTAACCTACTCAATTACCATAAGGCTTTCTTATCTAATGTAGGTGAGCAAACGTCAGCGCAAGGAACCAAAGTGGAATCTCTGAGGTCCACAAAGGGGGTGCAGGAAAGCCCACCCAGAGAGCACACGTGGAGGCAGTGACTGCCGCTAACTCTGTGACGCCCCATGGAGCCCGAACGTGCGTTCTTCAAAAGGAAAGAACCCCTGGAGCAGGCGCCCTTCCCCAAGGCTCTATCCAGCAATCCTCGCCAGGGATTCTTGCCACTCGTCCTCAGGACACCTTTCGGATCCCAACTAGCAGCTCCGGAGTAGTAACTCCACTGAATTCCCACCCTGGCCCCTCAGATCCCCAACTGGATTAAGAGGAGGCGCCCACCCCAGGGGGAAAGCAGGCGGCGACCCTGCTGTCCGACCCGAGCGTACAACCAGGTGAGCCCGGCACCGCCCTCACCTGTCTGAGGCCGTCTCCCGGGGGCTGCAGAGCTGGGCCGGCGCGCGCCCCTCACCTGCGCTAGACCTGCCGACGCCGCCGCTCCCGCGCGCAGGGAG
>NW_004443955.1:20488493-20518199 GCF_000243295.1 Trichechus manatus latirostris
GGCAGCGTGGCCGCGTGTTGCAAGAACGTGTTGCGGCTCGGTGCTGGGCACTGGCTGGGCAAGGAGGAAGAGATCGCTTGTAACTCCTGCGTCTGGGTTGGCTCACAGGAAGGGCAAGGTGTGTCCAGAGACCTTGGCGGTTACTAAGGGAGTTGAGGTGACTCGTGTTTTTTTTGTTCAAAGTAGGGAAAAACGACAAATATGGCTTGCAAACTTGTAATTTCTTAATAACATATCTCGACACATACTCAGAGGGGTTCCCTCTTCTCCCGTCGGGCCCTAGAGGGTCAAGGGGAAGAAAGCAGCCTCTGTGTGACCCTGGGAAGAGGTGCAAGAGCCAGGCAACCTATTAAGCCTGTGCTTCGTGGTGCGCGACGGTGCCGGTCTTCTGGATCCATCTAGCTGTTTTCTGAGCCTTAGTTCCTAAGCTGACTGACTTAACGTGCCCAGGCGCACTGCGCTGAGTCCTCAGTGGGACTACTCTTAAAGACTCATCGGTGCAATAATTGGCAGTACGGTGTTCAGTCAATATTCGCTGTGTGTCCCTTTCCCTTTCATTCTTTTCCTTCCTTCTCCCTCGTTTTATTTTTTTAAATTTATTGCTGTAAAAATATATACGACATTTCCCAGTCCTCCCTCTTCCTGCTGTAATCTTAATTTGCATTTCATTTGCTCTATTTCTCTGCCTAGTCAGTTTATTTTCCCATATATTAATAAACCTGTGTCTGCTGGACACATATTCTCTGCTCTGGTTGTGTGGGGTGACTTAGGAGGAAATCTATATGCAGGATCCGATCCCTCCCTCAGGGAGATCAGGAACTCACCCCCAAGAAACAGCAGCTTTTAAATTAGATACAGGAGTTACAGCAACACTTAAACTGGCTTTGAGACAGAACAGACATTGTATAGGTTGTTACAGGAATGGGCGGTTTGTGAGCAGGACAGGAGTTTAATTGGTGGTGGTTGGTGGTTAAGAGCTCAGACTCTGTAATCAGAAGAACCTCAAATCCCCCCCAAAAAAAAATACTCACTGGTTTAGCAACCTCATATTTGCGTGTGACTCAGCTAGTTCACTAAACCTCTCTGAATTTCAGCCTTCCTTTTAATAAAATGAGATTAAAATAATAGCTATCTCTTAGACAGTTAAAGAGAAATAGATAATTTATATAAAGTACTCGCCATAGTTTCCTGGCCCATGGTAAGCACTTAATAAAGGTTAGCAAATGATAATAATGGTGGTTTAGTGGTAGCATTCTCACCTTCCGTGCTGAAGACCCAGGTTTGTTTCTGGCCAGTGCCCTTCATGCACAGCCACCATCCTGAAGCTTGTGTGCTGAACAGGTTTCAATGGAGCTTCCAGAGTAAGATAGACTAGGAAGAAAGGCCTGGTGATCTACTTCCAAAAATCAGCCAGAAAAACTCTATGGATCACAACAGCATGTTGTGCGTGGGGTTGCCATTAAGTCGGGGGCCCACACCATGACAGCTAACAACGACCACGATACTAATAGCTAGGAGATGGGAGGAGAGGAGTGAAAGTTTTTAAAAAACATCAGAATTTGGGAGGAAATGATAGAAAACAGTGCCTCCGTCACCATGAAAAGTCTATTTATAATAATAAGTACCACCGAGGAAGCACAACCATCTACCGGTTTCTGTGCACGACATAGCACACGTGATAATATTTAATTTTCCCAAACCTGAGACAGTTGATAAAATCCCCTGTTTAAGATGAGGCAACTAAGACTTAGAGCGATGAAATAACATGCCCGGTGACACAGAGCATGTTGTGACAGGGTCAGAGCAACCTGAGGCCTAATGGCAAATCTGGGCTTTTTCTACTCTGCTGCCGCTGAAGGTCACTTCCCCTACTGTAGAGAGCAGAAGTAACTCAGAAAACAGAGAAAGTATAAAAGAAGAAGAGAAAGAGCAGTACGTGGGAGAGGTAGCAGCTATACCTTTAAAGCAGGCTGTTAATACAACTGAATTAAAACAGCAAGTGAACCCCCACGAGAAAGCTTTTTGTCTCTAGCTTCTGTCCAAATAAAGTTCCTGTCTGAGGTTCTAACAGCTCAACCACAAATCGAAAATGAGGAACAGCATTTTTCAATCATTAAATGCTGCAGAAAGTGAAACATCTAAAGATACAGACATCTAAGGTCATACTTCCCTCTTCCCACCGCTATAAACTCCTCCAGCTTCCTTGAGTATTTAAAAAAAAATACTGTGCTATCTCCTGCCTCTTTCTGATAATATGTTCTGCTCAAAGAATAATATTGTTGTTTTAACCAATTTAACTACTACATAACCACAGCAGCACTTACAACAGTGTTGGACTCATATATGCAGCTGATAAATTTTTAATACACTGTTTTTATATTATATTTCTATTTACACATAGTAGTAGGTCAACAGGTGTTTACCAAGTCCTCCATATGGACGCTAGTCTATGATGTTACAATTGTTACTTTTTTTTTTTTAATAAAGTGTCCCCCGTTTATAATAGGCAGCCTTCTGTCTTTAATTCATATGAGTAACAAGATATTTGGCTTCTGAAGAAACAACCCTATTTGTGTATCAGTTTGATAATTCAGGTTGAGAGTTCTCACTCTTTACACTTACATTAGAGTCCTGCCAGATACAATTGCTTTTATATCTCAGTGTATGTTTGCTTACATGGAGATCTAATAATTTCACCTGTTCTGTTAAGTTTTTCCACCACCTATCTGTCATTTTGTCTTACAGTGGAAGCTATGCTATCAGTATTTCAAATACCATCAGGGTCACCTATAGTGACCAGGTTTCAGCAGAGCTTCCTGATTAAGACAGACTAGTAAGAAAGGCCTGCTGATCTACTTCCAGAATATTAGCCAGTGAGAACCTCTTGGATCACAATAGAACATTGTCCGACTCTCTTGTTTTGGACATGTCACCAAAGGAGGACATCATGTTTGGTGAAGTAAAGGGTCAGTGAGTGTGTAGGAGACCCTCAGTGAAATGCAATAACACAATAGCCCCAACAATGGACTCGAACATGCCAGCAGTCATGACTATGATGCAGGGCCAGGCAACATTCCGTTCTGTAGTATATCGGGTCACCATGAGTTGGAGTTGACTTAACAGCATCTGTCTCTCTCTGTCTCTAAGGAGCCCTGGTGGCACAATGGTTAAAGCACTCGTCTGCTAACCAAAAGGTTGGCAGTTTGAACCCGCCCGCCTCTCCATGGGAAAAAGATGTGGCAATCTGTTTCTGTCAAGATTACAGCCTAGGAAACCCTATGGGACAGTTCTACTTTGTCCTATAGGGTGGCTATGAGTCAGAATCTATTTGAAGGCAACGGGTTTGTTACTTATCTATCTATCATCTGTCAAATTTTTAAAGACAAAAGTGTCTTCTGCAAGGTCCCATGTGCTCCTTTGCTATTACAGCTGATATTATCTGTAATGCATTGAGAAGCACTGTGGCAGAGGTGTCTTAGCAATGTCACTGTGCCAGTTTGATTAAGCCAGAGCAATGTAAATAGGACAAGTTACAATATCTGTCACCCAGGATCTCTATCCATGGAGTCAGAGTAGTTGCTCTAAAGGAGAGAAGACCCTGTCTATAAATGCATAGGAGCTAGAACTCCAACTCTTCCCTGCTTATAGGGAAACTTGACAGGCCTCCCTTGGGTCATCTTTCCACACTTGGCCATGCAGTCAATCCAATCTGGCTCTAATTGGAGGACTTGCAGCTAATCTTGGGAGTACAGATCCCTTGAATGCCCAAGCGATCTGCTAATGGTGACAGAAGGGCCTGGCACCTGGCTACACTTGCATTTTCCTTCATTGTGCTTCTTATCATTTCTGACCAATAAAAGCAGAAGTAGAAAAACATTGGAGACATAAATGTGTAGATCAAGATCTACCAGGAGATAAAGCTAGTGTAATGGCTATGGCAAAATTTAGGCCATTGTCCAAGTAACAGATGTTTAGCGTGTACTATAAACCAGCATATGTACCTTGTTACACGGCATTGAGAAAACTACGTTCCTTTTATTGTTAGTGCAAATTGTCTTTGTTATTATATTTACTCAGTTAGGTTTTACCCAATTGTGTAATTGTCACGACAGATTAGAGAAAGCATATCCTCTTTTTATAGTGGCAGGTGTGGAGAGGCCAACTTTAGAGGCTCATTCTAGATTTAGCTCTGCCACTCACTAACTATGTGTTTTTCCTACAGGTGGAAGGCAAGGTTTCATTTTCTTGAACAAAGAAGTGACCCTAACAGGAAATCATCTTACTTTCTAATTACTCACAAAGAAGACTTATTATAAAACTTTCCTTTGAGACCCAACACCAGCATTTAATTGTCATATTACTCATAATCCTAAGTAGTAAGCTCTATCAAATACCTAGATGTATATTTAACACAAGCTGATTAGCTGGAAATGGTCATAAGTTATAAGTTGCTCAGAGTTAGACTTTTATGGATTTATACTTTTTTCTGGATGATATTGCTGTGGCCAAGAGGAACATTTGGTAACGGTTGCTTTTAAAAACCTAAAATTATTAGAGTTATGCTCTTGAATGATGGATCTTAAGAGACTTAGTTCCCCATCATCACATGGGTAAAGCAGATCTCAATCTACTTCCTCAAGTGAAGCTTAGCCTTGCCCATAGGTCGTCCCTCTGCACCAACATTTTTAAGTCTGATCATCTGAAGTCCATCCACTTAGATAATTATTTAAATCTTCTAGATTAAACCAAACCAAAAGAGAGTTTCTTCTGTGCAGCATTGCTCTGACCCCAAGTAGCATAACTGTCTTAGTCATCTAGTGCTGCTCTAATAGAAATACCACAAGAGGATGGCTTTAACAAAGAGAAATTCTTCTCTCACAGTCTAGTAGGCTACCAGTCCAAATTCAGGGCATCAGATCCAGGGGAAGGCTTTCTCTGTCGGCTCTAGAGAAAGGTCCATGTCATCAATCTTCCCTTGGTCTAGGAGCTTCTCTGCGCAGGAACCTCAGGTCCAAAGGACGTGCTCTGCTTCCGGCACTGTTTTCTTGCTGGTATGAGGTTCCCCACTCTCCACTTGTTTCCCTTTCCTTTTTATCTCTTACAAGAGATAAAAGGTGGTGCAGGCCACACCCCAGGGAAACTCCCTTTACATTGGATCAGGGATGTGCCCTGGGTAAGGGTGGTGTTACAATCCCACCCTAATCCTCTTTAACGTAAAATTACAATCACAAAATAGAGGACAACTGCACAACACTGGCAATCGTGGCCTAGCCAAATTGATACACACATCTTTGGGTGGACACAATTCAATCCATGACAATCACTTTCACTGAACTGTGCTCTAGCATGTTTCCATTGTTCATAGTGAGGGGCATCTTAAGAATAAACCCTGAGAAATTTTAAAAAAAAACAGAAACAACAGGTGTTGATGAAGATGCATAGAAAGGGGAATCCTCCTCCATTGCTGGTGGGATTGTAAAATGCTACAACCACATAGAAAACCGTTTGATGTTTACTCCAAAATTAAACATAGAACCACCATAACCAAAAACTCATTGCCAACAAGTCGATTCCAACTCATAGCGACCCTACCGGACAGAGTAGATCTGTCCCATAGGGTTTCTAAGGAGTGCCTGGTGGATTCAAACTGCCGACCTTTGGGTTAGCAGCTGTAACTCTTAACCGCTACGCCACCAGGGTTTCCAGAGCTACCATATGACCTAGCAATTCCACTCTAGGTATATACTCAAAAGAGTTGAAAGAAGGCATGCAAATAGATACTTGAACACCAGTGTTCATCGCAGCACTATTCACAATGGCCAAAAGGTGGAAACAGCCTAAATGTCCATTAACAGATGAATGGATATATAAAATTTGATACAGACATACAACGGAATATTCCAAAACCAAACCTGTTGCCATCGAGTCAATTCCAACTCATTGACTGTTTAGGACAGAGTAGAGCTGCCCTGTAGGGTTACCAAGGAGCTCCTGGTGGATTTGAACTGCTGACTTTTTGGTTATCAGCCGAGCTCTTAACCACTGTGCCACCAGGACTCCAATGGAATATTACTCAACTATAAAGAGAAATGAAGTCCTGATACATGCTACAACATGGATGAACCTTGAATACATGCTGAGTGAAATGTCAGTCACAAAGGGACAGATATTGTATAATTTCTCTTGTATGAAATATCTAGGACAGGAAGGTATGTAGAAACCAAAGTTTATTAGTGGTTACCAGAGGCAGGCAGGAGGGAGGCGGAAAGGAGGGCTAACTGTTTAGGGGATATTGAGCTTTTGTTAAAGGTGACAGGAAAATTTGGAAACAGATAAAGGTAGGCTAGCTATGACTCAAACTCAACTCGACGGCACCCAACAACAACGAAAACACTGGTTGAACAATATGAGAAACATAACTAATGTCATGGAATTGTTCACATGAAGACTGTGGAAATGGCAAACAATCTATCACAGATATATTTACCACGATAATTTTTTTTTTTTTTTTTAAAGAATAAGCCCTGATAAATAGGATGTTGAATTTATAGTCGGAATGTTGGTCAGGGACGTTGTGTTTACAGTTGCAATGTCTTCTTTAAGTTCGAAGTCATCTTTCAGGAACAGAAATCTGAAGCTTTCTCACAGCTGCAGGTTTGTGGGCATCCCGTGGGTTTTACAAATAACACAACTGAACGTGTTTTCCTCTCTAATTTGATCTAGAAATGCTCAGAGGGGCCACCTCTGGCAAGTATTCAGAAAGGCTTTTGGGTGCACCGTACATAGGAGTTATGTTTTTCTACCTTTATTTTCCTAAGGCTGAGAGGAAAACTAAAGGAATTTTCAGGACTGGAATATTAGGATATAATCAATTCTCTGTGCATGCATTTGCACATTCACTCACACAACTAATATACACTGAGCTGCTACAACCAGGGCCACAATGTAGGAGACCTTCAAAGGCCAGGGGGGGTGAAATAAACGCGTGACTATGGGCACATACAAGAAAATAGAGACCGTCGCCAACTGCAGAGGGGGGCCCACCTAAAGGCACCCAGATTCAATGATTGTTACCTTGGTTTGTGCTGGCCAAATATACAGGTGGCCAGAAGCCAGGCTGGCAGCATGACCCTGCTCAATGATGTATCAAACTCTAGGGTAGACCCTGCGGATATAAGGCAAATAAGGCACAGGTCCTGCCTCCAGGGCCTCATAGTTTGGGGGTGGGGCATGTAAATAAGCACAACAGAGTATCAGAGGGAAGAGAATCTGAGAGCATGTAGAAAATATAGGAGATAATTAGCAGGCACGGTGACTCCAGGCAGCCCCAAGTACTGGGAAAGGGAAGCATGGGGAAAACCAAGCTCATACCTCTGGGAAGAGCACACACTCAACCAGCAAGGAAGATCAATTCAGGGAATGAAGCCAGACCCATCTAGCAATATTTCCATAATCATTTACTCAATCAGAAAATTAAAATACAATACATTGTTAGGTGCCATTGAGGCCACTCTGACTCATAGCAACCCTGTGTACAACAGAATGAAACACTGCCCAGTCCCGTGCCATCCTCACAGTCATTGCTATATTTGAGCCCTTTATTGCAGCCACTGTGTCAATCCATCTCATTGAGGGTCTTCCTCTTTTTCGCTGAATCTCTACTTTACCAAGTATGATGTCCTTCTACTTTAGCAAGCATGATGATCCCTCCTGATAACATGTCCAGAGTATGTGAGATGTCGTTTCGCCCTCCTTGCCTCTAAGGAGCATTCTGGCTGTACCTGTCTTGGAAGAGGTACAGAATAAATACATAGGGAGTAGTAATAAATGAATTTTGGGCTGAGGACATTAACGTATTTTGGACTTGAAGTCTGCAGTCTATGTCCGTGACTGCCTGGAACATATAATTTGTATAAATTTCAGTTCACCCAGCCTCCAGTTACTGGCTGTAATGATGACCTACCAAAAAAGAACAGAATCACTAATTAATAGATTGAAAACTAGTCAGGAAGTAGACGAGGCCTTATTAAGTGCATAATAACAATATTCTACAATCTAACTTGGTATACAATTGCCTGCTTTACTGTTTTTTTCCACACATCTTAACAATGACTTTTGTTGCTGCTTCCCAAGAAAACCTGGGCCCAACATAGAGAATGAAATTGTAATACATTTGACCTTAAAACAAAGTGAATTCACTAATTCCCAACGTCGTTAGTTGCCATTGAGTAGGCTTTGACTCATTTTGGCCCCGTGTAGCCTTATATATAAACCCCGGTAGGGTTTTCTAGACTGTAATCTTCACGTACGAGTCGGAATCAACTCGACTGCAACGGGTTAATCTTTACCGGAGCAGATTGCCAGTCTTTCTCCCATGGAACCATTGGGTTGGTTCAAACCCACTTAATAGGACTGTCACAAGGGATCCTATTTCAGTGGAGAGGATGCAGAATATTTTCTTTTCTTTTTCCCTATTTGGAAACACCTAACAATAGCGAAAAAATATACACTATGTAAAGGGTCATATTCTTTTAAAAAGTAACTTCGCTGAGTTGAACTTTTAACTTAGCCGATTTTACAATGAAGGAAAGATACAACCCTATCCAGTTAAACACAAAATATAGTTTAGATAATTGAAAGCAAAGGGAGTTTCTCAGCTGATTCTTTCACTGTCAGACATCTGCCTTTGTAATTTGCCACTTTTTACAAAGATCTTTGCACTGCGCTCACTCCATTGTATTCATTTATTTATTTACATATCTCTGCCCCCACCACGTTTCTTACTCCTAATGGTTTTTGGGGAAACTGAACCATATTTGAGGAATTTACAAAATGTGGTTCTATTTCAACAGCTCTCATTTGAAAATCTCAGCCTCATATTCCAAACTGAATAGGCTTCTTCCATATACGTTCACTTGTAAAATACGTTCAGGAAGTAAATGAAACTAAGAAGGGAATCCAAATTGCATGTTCATAATGGAAATTAAGACATGCTACATCTCTGTTAAGGTTTTCAGCTCTAATACCTCATTTCTGACAGACTAGCTTTCTCCCCCAGCAAGAAAACTTATCACTCCTCTTGAGAACCAAGCAAACCCCAGCATCAGGTCATTTTGTGGGAATGTCCTCAATTTGAGTTTATTACATAGATTTCAATTTCAGGTTAAAGGATATTTCTCTGTGCAAGAGAGTCAGAAGGAGTAGGATCAGAGGGCCAGCTTTTAAAATGCTTGTGGAGACACGGTACTGTTGGCTCCTCATGTAGATTGTACAGCTCTGAAGTGCACAGTTTAGCAAGTCGTGCTCTAGGCGGCTTGAGTCTCCAGCAAGCTGGAAACTTCCATGGTCATTTAATGATAAACGTGGCAGGAGAAGAAAGGGCAGAATTAACAGCACCATAAAAACTGTGGCAGCAAGTCTACAAAGGGCGGAAATTAAAAATGAAAAAGCAAGTGATCAGTGAACAGTGGGGGAAAGCAAGCTGGAATTTAAATTGGTGAGGAAAATGCTACCATGAACCATCAGGCAGAGAAAATCAGAAAGTGTGAAGATAAATAAGATAGACGAATAAGTCAAAGAGAGTGGTTTGATTATATCAGTAAGGATGATAACGGGCCCAATATAATCAAAGTTCATACTATGTGTAAGCTGTAATGTAAGGAAGACAAGAAAATGGATTCTTCTTCTCTGTAATTGCCCCTGCCTCAAGGTGTGGCTGTCACTGCAGCTTTTTGAAATACAGCAACACTCTGTGTAATGAAAGGATTAGTAAACTACCATTGTATTTTATCTGACTATATTATTCTCTGAGATTTGAAAATTGTTTAGCTCATCACTGCAAATTCAACTCAGGTACGTGCATAAACTCATTGTTACTAAGAAGAGTGTAATGTTAACAAGACTTATTTGCAAGAATTAATGTTTTGTTTTAATATACAATATCTAGATAGAGTGAGATCTAAGATAGAAGTCTTAAGTATCTGTGTGTACAAGAGGTATTTTTTATTCATCAGTATTTTTTTTCATGTTTTCTCATGCGGCATTACAGCTCATGGTTTCTTATACACACCCCTGGATTTGCCACACTCCCACCTCCTCACTGATCCCTCCACTCCAGGTAACTAGATGTGTCAGCTCAATGTGTCCAAATTCTACAAATCTCAGATCAAATACTGTCTCTTTCCCAAAGAACCCCCTCATTCCACCACCCCGTGCAGTCTCTCCCAGGAACTCTCAGAGCAATATAACCTTCTTGGAGTTAGTTGCTGGCACTGTCATCCCCATTTACAACAAAATGAAATATTGCCCGGTCCAGCACTGTCTTCACCATTGCAGCACGTTTGAGTCCATTATTGTGGCCACTGTGTCTTTTGAGTGCCTTCCAACTTACAGGCTTCATCTTCCAGAACTATATCAGACAATATTCTCTTACGATCCACAGGGTTTTCATTGGCTAATACTCAGAAGTAGATCATCAGGCCTTTTTCCTATTAGTCTGAAAGCTTCACTGAAACCAGTTGACCATGAGTGACCCTGCTGGTATTTCAAGTACCAGTCACATAGCTTTCAGCATCATAGCAGCATGCAAGCCACTACAGCATGACAGACTGACAAGTGGTAGAATATGTCCTTATCAAACATAAAATGCTTCAATCAAGAACAATTGCTTTTTTTTTATCACAGCACGCGCAGAAAACATGGCGGCGGCGGGTTTAGTGAGCGGGAAGATTATATATGAACAAGAAGGGGTATATATTCACTCATCTTGTGGAAAGACCAGTGACCAAGACACCTTGATTTCAGGAATATTACGTGTTTTAGAAAAGGATTCTGAAGTAATAGTGGACTGGAGACCATTGGATGATGCATTAGATTCTTCTAGTATTCTCTATGCTCGAAAGGACTCCAGTTCAGTTGTAGAATGGACCCAGGCCCCAAAAGAAAGAGCTCATCGAGGAATGGAACATCTGAACAATTATGAAGCAGAGTGGGACATGGTTAATACTGTTTCATTTAAAAAGAAACCCACATACCAATGGAGATGCTCCAAGTCATAGAAATGGGAAAAGCAAATGGTCATTCCTGTTCAGTTTGACAGACCTGAAATCAATCAAGCAAAGCAGAGAGGGTATGGGCTGGTCGTATTTGGTATTCTGTCTAAAGGATGACGTCGTTCTCCCTGCTCTGCACTTTCATCAAGGAGATAGCAAACTACTGATTGACTCTCTTGAAAACTATGTGGTATTGTGTGACTCTCCACAGGATAAAAGGACACTTCTTGTGAACTGTCAGAATAAGAGTCTTTCACAGTCTTTTGAAAATCTTCTTGATGAACCAGCATATGGTTTAATACAAAAAATTAAAAAGGATCCTTATACAGCAACTATGGTAGGATTTTCAAAAGTCACAAACTACATTTTTGATAGTTTGAGAGGCAGTGATCCTTCTACTCACCAACGACCACCTTCAGAAATGGCAGATTTTCTTAGTGATGCTATTCCAGGTCTAAAGATAAATCAACAAGAAGAACCAGGATTTGAAGTCATCACAAGAATTGATTTGGGAGAGCGACCTGTTGTTCAAAGGAGAGAGCCAGTATCACTGGCAGAATGGAGTAAGAACATTGACTCCGAAGGAAGAATTTTAAATGTGGACAGCGTGAAGCAGATGATATTTAGAAGGGGGCTTAGTCATGCATTGAGAAAGCAAGCCTGGAAATTTCTTCTGGGTTATTTTCCTTGGGATAGTACTAAGGAGGAAAGAACTCAATTACAAAAACAAAAAACTGATGAGTACTTCAGGATGAAACTACAGTGGAAATCTGTCAGCGAGGAACAAGAGAGGAGAAATTCAAGGTTAAGAGATTATAGAAGTCTTATAGAAAAAGATGTTAACAGAACAGATCGAACGAACAAGTTTTATGAAGGCCAAGATAATCCAGGGTTGATTTTGCTTCATGACATTTTGATGACCTACTGTATGTATGATTTTGATTTAGAATATGTGCAAGGAATGAGTGACATACTTTCCCCTCTTTTATATGTGATGGAAAATGAAGTGGATGCCTTTTGGTGCTTTGCATCCTACATGGACCAAATGCATCAAAATTTTGAAGAACAAATACAAGGCATGAAAACCCAGCTAATTCAGCTAAGTACCTTACTTCAATTGTTGGACAGTGGCTTTGTAGTTACTTAGAATCTCAGGACTCTGGATATCTTTATTTTTGCTTCAGGTGGCTTTTAATCAGATTTAAAAGGGAATTTAGTTTTCTAGATATTCTTCGATTATGGGAAGTGATGTGGACTGAACTACCATGTAAAAATTTCCATCTTCTTCTCTGTTGTGCTATTCTGGAATCAGAAAAGCAGCAAATAATGGAAAAGCATTATGGCTTTAATGAAATACTTAAGCATATCAATGAATTGTCCATGAAAATTGATGTGGAAGATGTACTTTGCAAGGCAGAAGCAATTTCTCTACAGATGGCAAAATGCAAGGAATTGCCACAAGCTGTTTGTGAGATCCTGGGGCTTCAGAACAGTGAAGTTCCAACGCCAGATTCAGATATTGGTGAAGATGAAAATGTTGGCATGACTAGTTGTCCTACACCTGCATTTCACAGTAACTCCTTGCCTCTACTTGCTACCAGTGGATCCAGAGATGACAACCCACCACAGATATCAGTGTCCCCAAATGTCAGCAGATTAACACCTGCATGATCATTCTTAGTTTTTGAAGAGACACTTCGTTGCAACTATTTTTAAGTACTTGAAAGATGGAAATTGAAAATCTTGGTATTGATCATGCTTTAAGGTTTATGGAAAGAAAGTGTACTGTGATGTTCTTGCATTAAAGCTTTACAAAGATTTTTAAAAAAAAAAAAGAACAATTGCTTTTGACTTTATAAAAAATATTTATTTTCGATGCCTATCTTATCTTTCAAAAATTCAAAATATTCACGAATATTTCTGGAATACCTACTCTGTGCCAGACAGTCTATAGAATGCAGACTTTAAAATTTCAGATTCATGCATATGCCCAAGGTATTATTTATCTATTGCTGTGTAATAAATTACTCAAAAACTCAGTGAATTACACAACACACATTTACTATCTCAGAGTTTCTGTAGGGCAGGAATCTGGGTGGGTATGGATTAGGTGGGTGCTTTTGGCTCAGGATCTCTCATGAGGTTTCAGTAGAGTTGTCAGCTGGGGCTGCAGTCATCTCAAGACTCAACTAGAACTAGTGAATCTGCTTCCCAACTCACATGGTTGCTGGCAGAGTTTGGTTCCTCACCACATGGGCCTCTCTGTAGGAGGCCTGCATGTTGTCATGATATGACAACTGGTAAGGAGAAAGCAACAAAGAGAGAGAGAGGCCAAGATGGAAGCCACAGTCTTTATAACCTAATCTTGGAAATGACATTTGTGCTGTAGTCTATTCATTAGATGCAAATCAATAAGTCCACTCTACATGCAAGGGAAGGGTATTACCCAAGGGCATGGATACCAGCAGGCCAGATCACTGGGAGCCAACTTAAAAACCAAAAAACCAAACCAGATGCTATCAAGTCCGCTCAAACTCATGGCAACCCCATGTCAGAGTAGAACTGTGCTCCATAAGATTTTCAGTGACTGATTTTTCAGAAGTGGATCACCAGGTCTTTCTTCTGAGATACCTCTGGTGGACCTGATCCACCAAACTTTTGGTTAACAGCTGAACAAGTTAACTGTTTGCACCACCCAGGGACTCCAGGGGCCAACTTACCCCACTGCCATCGAATTGATTCTGGCACATAGCAACGTTATAGGACACTGTAGAACTTCCCCACAGGGTTTCCAAGGCTGTAAATCTTTACAGAAGCAGACTGCCACATTTTTTTCCAGCAAAGCAGTTGATGGGTTCGAACTACCAACATTTAGCTTAACTGCTATGCCACCAGACCTCCCTAGGTGCCAACTTAGAGGCTGCTAATTACCACATGTAAGTAACACAACAGTTATATAATACATGTCTGAAGAATAAATAAATAATCTGCTTAAAGTTGTTGAGCTTCTTGAACCTATGGATTTATAGCTTTGATCAAACTTAAAAGTTTTTCAGCCTTTAATTCTTCAGTTTTTTTTTTTTTTAATGTTCCCCCTTTATTTTCTTTTTTGGGGGTCTAGTTACATGTGGCTGCTAACCAAAAGGTCAGCAGTTCAGATCCACCCACTGCTCCTTGGAAACCCTATTGGGCAGTTCTACTCTGTCCTATAGGGTTGCTATGAGTCGGAATCAACTCAATGGCAATGAATTTGCTTTGGGTCAGTTACATACATTAGGCTACTTGATGTTGTCCCACTCACTAACGCTCTGTTAATTTTTCTTTTTCTTCAGACTTCTTTCCTCTGTGTGTTTCATTTTGAGTAATTTCTATATGTTCAAGTTAATTAATAATGAATTAATTCTATCCAGTGTGTGTTTCATCTCAGACACTGTGTTTTTTATTCTTAGAATTTTGATTTAGGTCTTTTGTATATTTTTTGTTTGTCTCCTTATCATCTCCATGCTTTCCTCTGCATTGTTGAACATCGAGTATATTATAATATTGCTTTATTCCTCAGGTTTACTAATTCTATCATATGCTTGATTTCTCAATTTTTTTTTTTTTTAAATTGCTCTTTAGTTCAATCAGATATATGAGACCAAATGGGCAGAGAAGGTCAGAAGGGACAGAAACTGGTCAAATGGACACAGGGAGCCTGGGGTGGAAGGTGGGAGTGTGCTGTCACATTGTGGGGATTGCAATCAATGTCACAAAACAATACGTGTATAAATTTTTGAATGAGAAATTAACTTGAGCTGTAAACCTTCACCGAAAGCACAACAAAAAAAATTTAAAAAATTAAGTGTAACTGGCGGAAACCCAAAGGCAATGCCAACAGGGTGCAGAGAAGATTCAAAGGCGAGATCCTCACGCCCCAAAGTTGGTTACAGGAGCAACAACAAAGCGAAGCGCACGCCTCCCAGAGGCTTCAGAAAGCTCCTGGTCCCCACGCCGAGGAGCTGGAAGTACTGCTGACCTGCAGTAGGTCTTACCGCGCTGAGATGGCTCACGTTTCCTCCAAGAACTGAAGGCCCTCGTAGAAAGAGCAGCCCACCTGGCTGTCACAGTCACCAATCCCAACGCCGGGCTGCACAGCAAAGAAAATGAACAGACAGCTCGTTTGCAAGTCAATTTGTTTTTATCCATTGATTTTTCTACCTTTATGGGTCTTCTTTTTTTCCCAGCTTCTCTGCATGTCTAGTAAAATTTAGTTGAATGCCAAGGAATGTGAATTTTATGCTTCCGAGTGCTAAATTTTTTGGGAGGGTATTATTCCTTTAAATATTTGGGGACTTTTTTTTAGGATGCATTTGAGTTACTTGGAAAGAGATTGATCCTCTTTAGGCTTACTTTTAAGCTTTGTTAGGTGGGTCCAGAACAGTCAGTCTTTAATCTGGAGCTATAACCTCTGAGGGCTGCCCTATGTGTTAGGAAGTCTTTCCTTTACCAGCTTAAGGATCATGAGTTATTCCTGGCCCTGTGGAAATTTAGCAATCGTTTCCCCTGCTCCTTTCTGGGGGTTCATTTTCTAGTCTCAGTAGTTTTCTCACACATATGAGGTAATTACTTCCCAGTTAAACACTTGAGAGGAATCCTCTGCAGAGATGTGAAGCTCAAACACTCACACACTCTCTCTTATATAGATCTTTCTTCTCCATGCTCTGTCCTGCAAATTCTGGCCACCTTGGCTTCTTGAAACTCTGAAGACTCTTCCAATCAGAGAGGCCAGCGGGCTCTGCTTGTTTCCCCATCTCTAAGTTGTAGCCTGAAAATTCACCAGGTAGTAAACTGGGGCAACCATAGGGCTCATCTCATTTCTTTTTCTTTTCTCAGAGATCACAGTACTGCACTGTCTGTTATCCTGTGCCTGAAGACCATTGTTTCATATATTTTGGTTGGTTTTTTAGTTGATAAATATGGGGACGGGGATTGGTAAATCCAATACTTTTTATTTTATCATGGCCAGAAGTTGAAATCCAATCTTGTTGGTATTTGACTCTATCTTAAGCATATGGTCTCTGTTGGTGGTGTTGTTGTTAGGTGTCATTGAGTCCATTCGGACTCATAGTGACCCTGTGTACAACAAAACAAAACAATGCCTGGTCCTGCCCCATCCTCACAATCATTACTATGTTTGAGCCCATTTTATAGCCACTGTGTCAATCCATCTAGTTGAGGTTTCCTCTTTTTCATTGACTCTCCACTTTACTAAGCATGGTGTTCCTCTCCAGGAACTGGTCCCTCCCTCTCCAGGAACTGGTCCCTACTGAAAACACATCCAAAGTACATGAGACGAAGGCCCATCGTCCTCCCTTCAAAGGAACATTCTGGCCGTACTTCTTACAAGGCAGATTGTTCTTCACCAACACCTAATTCAAAGGCATCAATTCTTCTTCAGTCTCCCTTATTCATTGTCCAGATTTCCCATGCATATAAGTCAATTGACAACACCATGCCTTAAGTCAGGTGAACGTTAGTCCTCAAAATGACATCTTTGCTTTTGAATAATTTGAAGAGGTCTTTTGCAGCAGATTTGTGCAATACAATACATGCTTTGATTTTTTGACTGCTACTTCCATGGGCATTGATTGTGGATCCAAGTAAAATGAAATCCTTGGCCACTTCAATCTTTTCACTGTTTATCATGATGTTGCTTATGGGTCCAGTTGTGAGGATTTTTGTTTTCTTTATGTTCAGGTGTAATCCATACTGAAGGCTGTGGTCTTCCATCTTCATTGGTCAGTGCTTCAAGTCCTCTTCACTTTCAGCTAGCAAGGTTTTGTCATCTGCATATCGTAGGTTGTTAATGAGTATTCCTCCAATCCTGATGCCCCATTCTTGTTCATATAGTCCAGCTTCTTGGATTATTTGCTCAACATACAGATTGAATAAGTATGGTGAAATGAGACAACCCCGGTGCACACCTTTCCTGATTTTAAACCACACAATATCCTCTTGTTCTGTTTGAATGACTGCCTCTTGGTCTATGTACAGGTTCTGCATGAGCACAATGAAGTATTCTGAAATTCCCATTCTTGCAATGTTATCCATAATTTGTTATGATCCACACAGTCGAATGCCTTTGCATAGTCAATAAAACACAGGTAAACATCTTTCTAGTATTCTCTGCTTTCAGCCAAGATCCATCTGACATTACCAACGATATCCTTCATTCCACATCCTCGTCTGAATCCAGCTTGAATTTCTGGCACTTCTCTATCGATGTACTAATGATCTTCAGCAAAATTTTACTTCCTTGTGATATTAATGATATTTTTAAATAATTTCTGCATTCTGTTGGATCTCCTTTCTTTGGAATGGGCACAAATATGGATCTCTTCCTGTCAGTTGGTCAGATAGCTGTCTTCCAAATTTTTGGCATAGACGAGTGAGCGCTTCCAGCACTGTATCCATTTGCTGAAATATCTCAGTTGGTATTCCATCAATTCCTGGAGTCTTGTTTTTTGCCAATGTCCTCAGTGCAGCTTGGGTATCTTCCTTTAATACCATCAGTTCTTGATCATATGCTACCTCCCAAAATAGCTAAAGGTCAACCAGTTCTTTTTGGTACAGTGACTACTTGTATTCCTTCCATCTTCTTTGGGTGTTTCCTGTGCAATAGAGAATGAAGAGCTAATTGATAAGAATGCAGATTCTACATTGCAACTAACCTTTAAGAGATTATTGAGTTTTAATGTAGTATTAAAGAAGAGTTTTCAAAATTATCTGAAAAGATTATTAAAATTCTCCTCTTTTTTCCAGCCACACCTGGGTGTTCTTCACATAATTCATCCAAAACAACATACAATAGATTGAATGCAGAAACCCTATGAGGCGGTTCTACTCTGCCCTACAGGCTCGCTATCAGTCGAAATCGACTGGACGGCAGTGGGTTTGATTTGGGTTTGGCCTCTTTAGCCAGGCATTAAAGAAATTTGTAAAAAATGGAACACAGTGTCACTCAGTAAATTTTCTTTATTTGGGAAAGGTAGTCATTTTTCACAAAAATATGATAATAACATGCAATGTGTTTATTGCTGTTATTTAAAATGAAGTAAATAAATATTTTTAAATTCTGTTTCAATTTCGAACACCAAAATCAAACCCACTGCCATCAAATTGATTCAGACTCACAGTGATTCTATAGGACAGAGCAGAACTGCTGTCCCATAGGGTTTCCAAGGCTGTCCTCTTTACAGAAGCAGACTGCCACATCTTTCTCCCTTGGCGCAGATGGTGGTTTCCAACCACCAACCTTTTGGTTTACAGCCAAGTGCTTTAACCACTGTACCACCAGGGCTCCCTAATTTCTAACACAGTAACTATTAATAAATAGCGCTCACATAAACAAAAGCTCTTTGGGGGGGCTTCAATAATTTTTAAGAGTTTAAAGGGGTCTGAGATAAAAAATTTGAGAAACACTAGTATATATTGGATAGTATGTACCTGGAACTAAGCCAAGTTCTTTATGTAGACTATCTCATTAAAACTCCACAAAACCCTGTGAGATGAATACAAAGATTATAGCCATTTTATACTTGAGGAAACTGCGCTTGGAAAGGTTGTAACTTGCTGAAATCATACAACTAGTAAGCAGTTTCATTGGTCATAGGAATTTTACTTCGGGTGGCACAAACAGTTTGTGCTCAACTGCTAATCAAAAGATTGGCAGTTCGAGCCCACTCAGCGGCACCTCAGAAGAAAGACCTGGTGATCTGCTTCTGTAAAGATTACGGTCAATAATATCCTATGGAACAGTTCTACTCTGTAACATGGGGTCACCATGAGTTGGAATTGACTTGACAGCAAACAGTTTGGTTTATTGGTATTTTAAAAGACTTTCTCTTTGATGATAGTATTTTTAATAATTCAAATAAAAAGGTATATATATATATGAAGAGAAAGAGAGAGATTACATGAGAGAAGAGATTTGACGGAAATTTTTTAAAATCACAGAGAAATGCATTAGGAGTTAGGATTTCTGAGTCCATGTCTCAACTCTTCAACAAATTATAGTGCCATTTTTCAGGCAATTTCCAGAAGAGATTAGAACCAGATCAATGGTTCTTAGTATGTTTCACTCCCAAAAATGCACTGCATTACTATTATTATTTTCAATTTTGTTACTTTGACTATCTTACTGGCAGCTCTGATAAGAGGGTCTAGCCCCCAAATCATATAATGTCTTCAACTCCCAGTGAGAGGTCTAATGGCCATGACATCAGTGTTGATTCACTGAGTTGATCCAATTCCAGCCAAAAGCAAAGTAACAGCATCTCAGATAGCCTATGCAGTCTTATTATAGGAAATAGTCTACTTACTTTAAGTGTAAGCCTTTATGAGTCTAGCACTAAAATTTTATATGTTTGCCTCAGTACTAAAAGGCATCTTTGCACAATAATGCTTTTAAGACTTCACACAGATATTTAAGAGCTCACCGCTTTGAATCTTAGCCAATTTTTATATCAACCAGGAAATTTTCCATGGGTCAACACCACCAAGCACAATCTCTAGGTTAGGACGCTCCTTTTCATTCTCATTGAAATGTACCAAGAATGTGCTGATTATTCCTCAAGCCACGTGGACAATATCTCATTACCTTCTAGATCAATATGGCCTAAAGTAATTTGGAACTGAAGCCACCCAGCATGAAGTCACCAAACAACTTTGCCTTCCAAGGTAATTGGCAAACAATCAAAGATAAAACTCATGACCCAAATCACCCTTGCGTATCTCCCGTTTCTAAGCCACACAAATGTGCAAATATATTATCAAAGATTTCTGTAAAAGTGGCATGATCTCTGTTATTATCCTTAGACGAGTATCTCCAGTATATCCAAGCTATCTTTGACTAAAAGAATTCCTGTCTATCCTACCTCCATCTAGTATCTCCTGTTATACAATAGGGCCTCACCGCTTCCAAAATCATCTGAGAGCATAGACAGAATCAGTCCTGCAAATTTCCATTTCATATTAGCTCTCTTTCCTAATGTATTCATGTATTTCCAAGGAATTACTACTCAAGCTTTACTTGATCATTGGGTTTTCTGCTTACCTCATGTACCCTATAATTTGAACAACAAAATTTCAAACGTGATTTTCAGAACCTTTTACTATGTTTTAGTTGTTTTTTGACCCATGCTGGGAAAGTAGGAGGCTCTTAATGAGAATGAACACAAAAAAACAAATAAATAAACCAAACAGATGGTGTAGAATATTCACTCAAGCTCAGCGTCTTAGTAGCTGGTGACCTTGAGCAAATACTTTGCCTTGCTGACTCTTTTACTCATGAGCGAGCTGAAAATATTAGTTACACCTGAGGATTCACATGATGGTAATAAATACTTTGAATACATCAGAATCAAAGTAGATTCGCAATAAATTTAACTGATGGATGTAGTGGTCATGATAATAAAGACAATGAGAAGCTCATGTATGTAAATCTTTTTCTCCTTGACTTCATTAGATTTTTAAAATCTTTGTTATGAAAAATTTCAAACATATAGCAAATGTATGACTTTGATGATGAAACCCTGTATATCTACCACACACAAACACACACACACACACACACACACACACATATACACTCATTTAATAGCAAGGTCACTAAAAAAACAAAAGAAAAGGTGATCAATTGTTTTGCTCCTCTCATGAGTTAACAAGTGTCCAGATGTCAGATTTTTCTTTTCAATAATTTTGTGAAAAAAATTACCCTTAGTCCTGGAATGTGCTGAGATCACAGTTGCATTTTTCACCCACTTTGTAGAACATGATAAACTGGTATCATTGCTTAGGTAACTTGTTAGTAAGTATTATAAAAATTGTTGGCCTTAGAGACAAAGATCCAAGAGGTGAGTCACTTGAGGCTATTAAAGTTAATACCATTTTACAAAATCGTTAGGACCTCAGGAGAGGTGACAACAAGATCCTCTTGTTTCTGTAAGTCACATTATGTTTTCTCCCCTTTTCTTTGAAGTGCTTTGATGTGTTTGAAACAGAAAGTGGCCCTGCTGCCATCCATCCTAGGACTTGGAGTCAGAGCCATATTTTAGAAAGAATACTGGAACAGAGATTGGAAGAGTTGAGTTCTAGCACCACTTCTACCACAGACTCACCCATGCATTTGGGTAAAGACCCTTGACCCCTAATGACCTCAGCTTTTCAGTAGTAAAATAAGAGCAGTGGGCCAAATGATCATTCAACTACCATGACGATTAATGGAGGAAATTTTAGAATAAGATCGCAAATCAAATGAAATAACTTTGTTGTCTTCTCTTTTGATTCTTCTTAGGGTTTTCGAGCCATGAAAATTTTCCCTAAATTCTCCAGCAGTTGTAACCATTATTTTATTGAATGCTGTAGTAGTTGTTGTTAGCTACCTTAGAGTCAGCCCCTGACGCAAGGTGACCCCATGCACAACCCAGTGAAATGCTGCCCAGTCCTGCGCCATCCCCATGATTGATTGCAGATCGGACCATTGTGATCCACAGGGTATTCACTGACTGATTTTCACAAGTAGAACACCAGACCTTGCTTCCTAGTCTGTCTTAGTCTGGAAGCTCCACTGAAACCTGTTCAACATCATAGCAACACTAATAGATGGGTGGTGGCGGTGCTTGAGGCACATTGGCTTGGAATTGGACCCAGGTGGACACATTTGAATTATGGTGTTGGCGAAGAGTATTGAATGTACCAGAGACTGCTAAAAGAATGAACAAATCTGTCTTGGAAGAAGTACAGCCAGAATGCTCCTTTGAAGCAAGGATGACGAGAGTTTGTCTCACTTACTTTGGACATGTTATCAGGAAGGAACCAATCTCTGGAGAAGGACATCATGCTTGGTAAAGTATCAGTGAAAAAGAGGAAGACCGTCAATGAGATGGACTGACACAGTGGTTACAACAGTGGACTCAAACAGCAATGATTGTGAGGATGGCGCAGGACCGGGCAACGTTTCAGTCTCTTATAAATAGTGCTCCTATGAGCTGGACACAACTTGAGGGCTCCTAGCAACACAACTACAATTCCTGCATGGACTGTGAGAATTCTACCATTGAACCACCACTGTACCACCCTATTCAATGCTACCATGTGCTTATTCCATGAAAATAACCCTACCCCAACCCCAAGGTCATGTAGCCAGTAAATGCTGGGAGTTGAACCTAGATTGACCTGAATCTCAAATCTGTGGTTTTAAGCACTTTGCATAAGACTTTTGGTCATAATATAAACTCTGACTATTGGGAGGAGTTAGCAAATATGCATTAAAGCATTACTATTGCTAATGGTAAACCATCTGCACTTAGGCTTCCCCAGCATCCTGTAAGCAGCAATGATTGCTTTGGGCTGTGTAGCCACCAACTAGCTGTATTTCCTCTGAAGCGAGTGGCCGGCAGTGGTGCCGGGCCGTGGGCCCTAATGGATAAGGCCACAGCTGCCTCCCACAGGAAACTGCTGAGGCTTGAGACTGGAACCTTCGTATATCAAGATCTTAAATAGGCAGTCCAGGGTCTTTGTTGAATTTCACGTCAGATTGCAAGACTTCTTTCTTCTCACTGCCCACATATTTGAAATCCAGCAGCAACTTGATTGGATGAACATTTACTACACTTCTGTATCGGGATAGGCATATGAAAAAATGGATGAAAATGAGCATGTGTTAAAGATTTTATTTAACTCATTATTAACGAGGAGATCACAAAGATATTGTAGCCAACTGAAAGTGAATTTCAAAGAAGCATAAATTTATACGGAGTTAAAGGATGTTGAGTTGAATTTTCAAATGAACAAAAATTGCCCTATCCATGGATAGCAGGGAAAGTGTCCCTCCACTGGACAGAACTAATTTACATATCCACAGACAGGATTCATTTGGCATGGCTATTATTTAAAATTCACAACATTATAAAATTTAGTCCAAAAGCAATGAAAGGTTAACATCAGATAACCTGGAAGGGTGTGCTGTAGACAATGCATTGGTTTCCATGGAAGCACAAGTTTTTCTCTGCACCTTAATGAAAAAAAGTGTTAACATTTATTGCGTGCCAATATGCTGACACAAGGTCCCTGGTTGGCACTAGTGGTTTGCAGTTGGCCACTAACCTAAAGATTGGTGGTTCAAACCCACCCATGGTGCCATGGAAGAAAGACCTGGTGATCCGTTTCCATAAAGATCACAGCCAAGAAAGCCCTTGAAAAAGTTATTTTCTGTAACACATGGGGTCACCGTGAGTTAAAATCGACTGGATGGCAATGGGTGCTGGCACAGTGCTAAACAATAGAAATCCCCTTGCTCACCTTGGAAGAATAGTTAGTAGTATCTAATTTTATTATTAAAAACATAGCCTTAGAGAAATGTATCACACTGTTCAAGGTTATCCTGCTATTAAGTTGGAGAGCTGGGATTTATTTATATTCATATCTAATGATTCTAAAGACTCCTTTTCCACTAGAGGATACCGCCTCACAAGGAAATCTAGGTGTAATGGGGGTACAGATGTGTAAACAATAACTATATGCTATGTGTTAAATTGAATATGTGTTTGCACATGAAGAGCAAAGGAGAAAATATTCTATGCGACCTCTTCCCCTGTACAGCCGTGCATGTAACAGACATGGGGGCTTATATTGCTGACATCTTACACTACCATGGAACGTATGTCACAGCTGAGAAACTGACATTGGTACATTGCTGTTAACCAAACTCCTGACTTTATTTAGATTTCACCAGTTTTTCCGTGAAAGTCCTTTTTCTGTTCCAGGATGCTATCCAGGGAATCACACTGCATTTAGTTGTCATGTCTCCCCTGGGCTCCTCTGATCTGTGACAGTTTCTTGTTCTTGCCTTGCTTTGGTGATCTTGACAGTTTTGAGGGGTATGTACTGGCCAGGTGTCCTGTAGAAGACTATGGATTAGCCTGTCATGTTTCTTAAAATCAGAATAGCGTTAGCATTTTCAGAAAGGTACCAGAAGGGTGAAGTGCTGTTTTGTCATATTATATCCGCTGGTGTGTGGTATCCACATGACATCACTGGTGATGTTGTCCTTCATGACATAGTTAAATTAGTGTTTGCCAGGTTTCTCTGCTGTCATTTCTCAGAATTTCTAAGAATTAATTTGGATCTTGTGTGAGTGTTTCCTTACAAGTGTGAAGACCCTGAGCTTCCGGCTATAGGTATTGCCCTCTGGTCTGCTTCCTTGTAGTCTCCACTGTCCTTGAGTCAGTGACCTGGCTGGCTCCCTCTGCTGCCAATGCCCTTCTCCAAACAAGAAAGGACAAGAAAAACCACCAACCCTGTCAGATGGCCTTGGATCTCTGCACAGGACAGAGCAGGAGAAACACACCCACTTCCAGTTATCTGTAAAGAAGCTATGCTAAGTCATGGCTCATGCCTCCTACAGCCAGAGCCGTAAGTGTGAGGCATCTCCTGGGCAAATGCACGGCCTCTGCAATGACACACAGTGCCTCAATGGGGTCACCATGAGTTTGAGGTGACTCAGTTGCCACTGGTTTAAAGATGTTTTGGGCAATATTTCAGTATTTAAAACCACATAATACTTTTTGCTTAGTGGCTGCTTCAGGGGTCCTCCTGAAAGACACCAGAGGCAATAAATTATAACTAGGAAAACTGGACTTAGAGAAAAAAAGAGAAAGACTCAGTTGCTACCACTACTTACTAACTACGTGACATTGGATGGGTGGATGACTTAACCTCTCTGAGTGACTTTATGTGTAATAGAGGAATCCAGAGTTGTTGAATGGCCATTTCTGCCTTTCTTCTTGAGTTGCTGAGATGAATAAAGTGGAATGACACATGGGGACTGTTTGTAAGGGTAGCTCACAAGAGTGGCTTCCAAGCGGTTAAATGTAAATGTCCCTGAGAAAATGCTACCGGGAAAGACCTGTAGAACAGTCGTTACCACCATATCCATGTTTCTTCCCAATAGGTTGTTGTTGTTAGTTGCCCTCAAGTCGACTCCAAATCATGGAAACCTTCTACTTAACATAATGGAGTGTTGCCTTTTCTGTGCCATCCTCATGATCGTTGGTAGGTTTGAATCCACTGTGGTGGCCACTGTATCAATCCATCTCATTGAAGAGTTCCCTTGTTTTCAACGGCCCACTATAAACGTGTTACATTACAGACATGCAACAGTTGCAATTTAAGTTTGTACATCAAGAAAGAAGAGAAAGTCTAGAATAATCGACCAAGTAAATATTCCAAAAGTTATACCAATATTAATAAAAGCAGGTTAAATGTATTGCATGCTTATGATATGAGACCTTATGCTTTAATTCACATAACCTATCATAGTAACCTATGAGGTAGATACTACTATTATCTGCATTTAATAGGTGATAAAATTGAGGCCCAAAGAGGTTTAACCTCCCCAAGATCCCACGGCAGTCAGTGGAAGAGCTCGGTTTTGAACCAAACTCTGATTCCAAAACCCATACAAAGCAGGTGGCAATTATTGTAGCAGGAACAGGTATGGAAAACAGCCATCTTTAGAAATACATAGATTAAAAATGTGATACTTAGAGAAAACTTTCAGCACTGACAGATTCTACAGTTCTACAACCTAGGCTGATAGGAGGAAGCTAAATCTTGGATCAAATCCTAGACAAAAAAAAAAAGAGAGAATTTTTGGTAGGATAAGAGCAGCAACTATTCTCTTGGTCTTTCTAGTTGAGGGTTATCTTCTTTTTTATTAAGGAGTAAATGGATATTTACATCAGAAATTTACCACATAAAACCTTTTTATGGGTGTAGTTATACAGTGAAATATGTATGTTTCTTCCTTCAGAATATAGGTTCAGTCATCCTCCATGAATCCTTCAGTTGTTTTCGCACAGCTTCCCTTCAAGATGTCCTCCAGGTAAGGTATAGAGGAGGAGTGGGCAAACTTTTTCTGTGAAGAATCAGATAGTAAGTGTGTTCAGCTTCGAGGGCCACATGATCTATTTCTTAACTATTCAACTCTGTTAGTTAGCGTGAAATCAACCATAGACAATATGTAAATGAACGGCCATGCCAGTGTTCCAATAAAACTTTATTTACAAGTGGTCGGCTGCATTTGGCCTGTAGGCCAGTTTGGTGACTCTTGGCATAGATGGGTGTCTTTATTATGTTGGCTGACCAACTCACCCTGATTTGCTCAGGACTTTCCCAGTGTTAGCACTGAAAGTCCCACATTCTGTGAAGCCCCTCATTCCAGGGCAAACGGGGAAAGTTGGTCATGGTAGACAATTAGATGGGTTCTACTTGTCCTTTACAATCAAGTTCTGGGCCCTAGAACACAGCAGATGTGCTAAGAATCCCCCCCCCCCCCACTTTAAACATTGCCTTGGCCAAGCTTATATCTGTCAGCATAAAGTTATATATTACAAAGGCATTTTGTAAACCTCAAAATACTATGCACATACAAAGAAAAAGAACCAGATGACACTTTTCCTTTCCTACATCTGCTTCCATACAGGGATTTCCCACTTCCTCTCACTGTTGGCCTTGTCTTTGGGCTCAGCTACAAACCAAGTGTTGCCAAGGTGCCTGCACATCTCAGGATGTAGAAGTGACGTTGTAGTAGAATTGTCATTCTTGGACTGATTATCATTGTTGCATGTTAGAGGAAGCCCCAGAGAGTCTGCTGAACTTCAGGGGAAAACAAAGAGAGAATCTTCAGGAACTCAGGTAATACAGAGGAAAAGCAACCTCAAACAGTACTAATTGGCTATTTTCTCGCTGGCTTCGGCCGGTTCCTGCACGGGCCTTTAGAGTGCAGATTTAGGAGTTACAGGCGCCATCAGAACCATGATTTCTCTACTGTCAGGAAGTCTCTGACACACTAGGGCTTCAAAGAATAGGCAGAAGACTGTGGCATTTAAAGTCATAAAACAGGCACCTCCCATTATTACTTGGGTGGCCTTGGAGAAGTCCTTAACACCTGGGCTTCAGTGTCCTCATCTTCCAAATAGTAATATAATACCAAGCACCTCACAGAGTTGTGGTGAGAGTCTAAGGTTGAGTGAAGATGTTGAAATCAACTAAAATTGTGGATTTTTCTGTTTCTCCTTTCAGTTTTATCTGTTTTTCTTTCACATATTTTGCAGATCTGTCATTTGGTGCATACTCATTTAGAACTGCTATGTCTTCTTGGCTGATTGACCCTTCTATCGTTATATAATGTTCCTTCCAGACTCTGGTAATTTCTTTTTTCTCTGGAGTCTACTTTATCTGATATTAATGTAGCCACATTTGCTTTCTTTTGATTGTGTGCCTATATCTTTTCATATCCTTTGACTTTTACCTGCCTGTATCATATTTGAATTAAGTTTCTATAGACAGCATATAGTTAGGTTATGATATTTAATCGTCTCTGCCAAACTGTTTTTTAACGGATATATTTAGACCACATATATTTGATGTAATCATTGATATGTTAGGGCTTAATCCTGCCATCCCCCACGTGTCTGTCAGTTTGTTGTACTGTGAGGGGTTGTGTGTTGCTGTGATGCTGGAAGCTATGCCACCGGTATTCAAACACCAGCAGGGTCACCCATGGCGGACAGGTTTCAGCTGAGCTTCCAAATTAAGACAGACTAGGAAGAAGGACCCAGTGGTCTACTTCTGAAAATAATTAGCCAGAGAAACCCTTATGAATAGCAGCAGAACATTGTCTGGTATAGTGCCAGAAGATGAGCCCCTCAGGTTGGAAAGCACTCAAATACAACTAGGGAAGAGCTGCCTCCTCAAAGTAGAGTCGACTTTAATGACATGAATGGATTCAAGCTTTCAGGACCTTCATTTGCTGATGTGGCATAACTCAAAATGAGAAGAAACAGCTTCAAACATCCATTAACAATCAAAACATGGAATGTATGAAGTATGAATCTAGGAAAATTGGAAATCATCAAAAATGAAATGGACGGCATAAACATCGATATCTTAAGCATTAGTGAGGTGAAATAGACTGGTATTGGCCATTTTGAATTGGATGATCATATGGTCTACTATGCTGGGAATGACAGCTTGAAGAGGAATGGCATTGCATTTATCATCAAAAAGAACATTTCAAGGTCTATCCTGAATTACAACGCTGTCTGTGACAGAATAATATCCACACGCCTACAAGGAAGACTAGTTAGTATGAAAATTATTGAAATTTAAGCACCAACCACTAAGGCCAAAGATGAAGAAATTGAAGATTTTTACCAACTTCTGCTGTCTGAAACTGATTGAACATGCAATCAGGATGCATTGGTAATTATTGGTGATTGGAATGTGAAAGTTGGAAACAAGAAGGATTGGTAGTTGGAAAATATGGCCTCCGTGATAGAAACGATGCTAGAGATTGAATGATACAATTTTGCAAGACCAATTACTTCTTCATTGCAAATACCTTTTTTCAACAACATAAACAGGGACTATACAGTGGACCTCACCAGATGGAGTACACAGGAATCAAATTGACTACACCTGTGGAAAGAGACGATTGAAAAAGCTCAATATCATCAGTCAGAAAAAGACCAAGGGCTGACTGCAGAACAGATCATCAATTGCTCATATGCAAGTTCAAGTTGAAACTGAAGAAAGTTAGAACAAGTCCACGAGGGCCAAAGTACCACCTTGAACATGTCCAACCTGAATTTAGAGACCATCTCAAGAATAGATCTGACTCGTTGAACACTAATGACCAAAGACCATACGAGTTGTGGAATGGTATCAAGGACGGCGTACATGAAGAAAGTAAGAGATCATTAAAAAGACAGGAAAGAAAGAAAAGATAAAAATGTATGTCAGAAGAGTCTCTGTAACTTGCTCTTAAATGTCGAGTAGCTAAAGTGAAAGGAGAATGGAAGGAATACACACAGTCACTGTACCTAAAAGAGTTGGTTGACGTTCAACCACTTCAGGAGGTAGTATATGATCAGGAACCGATGGTATTGAAGGAAGAATTCCAAGCTACACTGAAAGGAACGGCGAAAAACAAGGCTCCAGGAATTGACGGAATACCAATTGAGATGTTTCAACAAATGGATTTATCCCTGGAAGTGCTCACTCATCTATGCCAGGAAATATGAAAGACAGCTATAACTATAACTAACAGTTTTTAGAATTCTTTGACTTATTTATAGTGTTTTTGAGTGTATCTCTTTGTATAGCTCTTTTAATGGTAGCTATAGGTGTTACAAGTTCCTGGATGGCATAAATGGTTAAGTGTTCGACTACTAGCTGAAATTTGAATGCACCTAGAGGTGCTTTGGAAGACAGGCCTGGTGGTCTGCTTCTGAAAAGTCACAGCTTTGAAAACCCTGTGGAGCACTTCTACTCTGTACATATCGGTTGCCAGGAGTTAGAATCAACTTGATAGCAACCAACAACATAAGTATTTCAGGAGTCTGTGAGTGGCGCAGTTGGTTAATGTGCTCAGCTGCTAACTGATGTTGGAGGCTGAAGTCCACCCAGACTGTGCCTTAGAAGAAAGGCTTGGCAATCTACTTCAAGAAAATTATCCATTGAAAACGCTATGGAGCACAGTTCTACTCTGACACACATGGGGTCTCCATGAGTTGGAGTTGACTAGACAGCAAGTATACAGGTATTACAT
>NW_004443955.1:20518299-20575386 GCF_000243295.1 Trichechus manatus latirostris
TATGATCTCTTTCAAGGAGAAAATCAATAAAGTTCCTCCTATTGATCTACCAGAATACAGTTTACTTTTACCTAACTTGGACAGCAGTATATAGTCACTATTTTACTGCAGAATTATTTCAATTGAGGTATGACTATGTTTGGCTCCATGCCATAATTTAATCTACAGAGACAAGACTACATCACTTACCCATAAGACATCACACAGGACAAATACAATAATGACAAGAGCTGCTAAGATATGAAGAGAAGGAAATTTGCTGGCTTTGGTAAAACTCATGTGTGCTATGGGGTGGGAGAGAAATTCTGTGAAAGCATAAAAGCCTGCCATTTCATGGTCAGAGACACGTTGGGATATTTTCTCCAAAGTAAGGGACCAGTTACTCTACCTTGCACCATGTCCTATTAAGAGTATATATGATATTTTCTTGGATATTTAAAACAAGCAACCAAGTAATCTGAAAGACTTCTTTCATGACTTTAATGGTGGCCTCAAAAAAATATAATGATGGCCTCAAAAAGATGTATTGATGTCCTAAATCCTGGAACCATATTTGGAAAAAATCTTTGCAGATGTAATTAAGTTAAAGCTCTCAAGATTAGATCTCCCTGGATTTAGCGTGGGTCCAAATCTAATGTCAAATTTGCTCATAAGAAGAAGGGAACATACACACAGACACAGAGGGGAAGGTGATGTGAAGATGAAAGCAGAGTTTGGTTGATGCATCTACAAGCAAGTGACAGTAAGGAATGTTGGCAGTATCCAGAAGCTAAAAGAGAGGCACGGAATAGGTTCTCTCAGAGCCCTCAGAATGAATCAACTCTGCCAGCACCTTTAGTTCAAACTTCTGGTCTCCAGAGCTGTGAGAAAATAAATTTCTGGTGTTTAAGCAAACAAGTTTTTGGTAATTTGTTCGGCAATCCAAGGAAACTAATCCAGCTTCTTAACTAATACAGAACAACAACAACAAAAAGTCTCCCCTCCTTAGTCCAGATGGCAGTTCAAGCAGATCCAATGAGTGGTACTTAAAGTTTTGTTGGTAGATCAAGATATCATTTGGAGACTATGACAAATCACAATAAGAGAATTTCAGATGTCTGGGATTTTGAGTAAAGCTATGTAATGATTACAACCAAGAAAATCCTATGGGGCAGTTCTACTCTGTCTCATGGGGTCCCTATGAGTTGGAAATGACTAGAAGACAACGACAACAACACACTTTCTTTAGCAAGAGGTTATTTTTCTTTATGGAAAGAGCTTTTGGTTTGCTAATGAACCTGATAAAAACTAACCCCTTATTCATCAAATACCAGTTGACCTTAGCCCTTGGGTTACCCATTTTGAACCGTATGTTCCATTTTAGCAAAGTGTCATCATGAGGAAGTGCTACATAAAGATTAGGCCAGAGCAATCCCTGAAGGTACAAATAAATCATATCAGTACGGGACTCACATTTCTACCTTGCCTACTGCCATAACATATCAAGCTAAATCCCCAATTAGTCAATGTGAATGCCAAAAGAACAGGTGATTTTTTTTTCAAATTGCAGAAGCTAAATGCTCCCAACAGAGACTGTAAGGGAGACATAGAAAGCATTCCTGATTCAGCAGAGTCTTAAGTGGAAGGAGAAAGCACACGTATTTCTGAGACACTGAGAAACAGCAAGCTATGATATTGCCCTTGCTTGTAAAGTGGATTACAGTAAAGATGTTAGCACAATGCTGAAAGAAGGTCATCCAAAGGCCCAGAAAAAAGGCAGAACATCAGAGTATGAATGAAAAATGTGAGGAGAGGAAGAGGTCAAAGATGACATATAGAAGGTGAAGAAGACTTGAGAAGAATGTGAGAATGCTCTGAGAAAGAAAGTAGTCAGGCAACACATTGGAGATCAGGTAGCTTCTCCCAGGGGACTTTCCTAGGGAATGAACGTCTGCTAACTTTCCTGAAGGAGTTCCTGGAATAGGAGGGGGCATGCTAGAAATAATAGGAATGTCTGTGCTTAATGGAAATCTTAGTGATGCTGAAGTTCTTGAAGCTATGCAGACTCTAGAAGTTATGGCAGCCTTCCAGGATATGGCACAGAATCAAATAGGTAAGTCAAAGTAACAGAGCAGTCTAATGTTTTCCGTGACAGATAATGTTGGTACTCCAACCACCAGATCTTCTTGTATCCCTTTTATTCTATTTTTGTGGGACTCGGGGTTTCAGTGAGCCTTTTTTAACTCAATAGCCAGCATCTGAAGCTCTTTTTCACAACATACTGTCCTTGGCAGAGCCTGGGAGTTTCCTTTCCTCTGAGCCAATGACTGAACGGATGGATTTGGGAGTTTGAAAGCCTCAGCCTCGTCTCAGGTTAAGATAGGAGGTCTGAGGTGCAACTTATGCTCCAGAGTTCCCTCTGTAAAACTTTGCCTAAAATCATACCTTTGCTCAGCTTCTCCTCTTACTTGCCCTGCTTTCCCCACTGTCTCACAGGTTTCCCTTGTTAGTTGCTCTCTAGTTGATTCAGACTCATGGCAACCCCACGCGTTACAGGGTAGAACTGTTCCATAGAGTTTTCTTGGCTGTAATCCTAATGGAAGTAGATTGTCAGGCCTTTTCTTTCAAAGTACCACTGGGTGGGTTCAAAATGACCATCATTAGGTTAGCAGTTGAGTGCAAACTGTTTACGCCACCTAGGGACCTTTCTCTTGGGATTATATGATTCATAATTCACTGGTACAATACTCCCTGTCTTAGACACTGATCTGGAAGAAGTTGATCTAAAACAATTATGAATCTTATTAGTAAATTTTCAGCTAAATCTGGATATCAAGTATGATACAAGTATTTTTACGCAAAGAATGCAAGTTCTCTGTGGTTGTTTGCTGGCTGCACCCTCCTCCCTCCCCACCATGAGGCACCCTCACAAGTGCTGCCATGCCAGTTCTCTTCCACATCTTGCTGTAAAAAAATTAGCATATTGTGCTTACAAAAATACCTCTTGCACAAAGGGCACCTCCGGCAAACAAATGCAGAAGGTGCGGATTATTTGCGTAAATATGAGTATTTTTAAACACATAGATCTTTTGCTGAATATAAAACAACTTAGATCTCTTAATGAAGGTCACAGTAATAAAAACCAGCAAGCCTCTGGCCTTCGTATCAAGAAAGTTGAGAATCTTTGAAGATAATCTTACCTCCTGCCCCAATGCAGCAAAACATTTTCCAGTGATTAATTTGCCCTTAGGCGTTTGAAGTAATACTTTTCTATCTAGAATTACAAAACTTGCACCCTTTAGTAATCTGAGAAATATTTAAAACATAAATGAAGAGGGGAATGTAATTCATATATTTTTGTCTTTAATAACAATTTTGTTGATTCCTTTGAATTAGTTTCATATGGAAAATGAATTTCAAATGTGACATATTCCTTGTTCCAGTTTGAATGGAAAGTAGTTTAATCAGAGAGAGGCAAATATTATTCATTATTTAAATAGGTGAAGTTAGAATTGATTTAAGGTTACTGAGGTATTTTGATTTGTTCTTACACTGTCTTTTGTTTGAAGAAATTTATTTTGAGTAAAGCAGTTGAGGTCACTGGCACTGCAGGAGGATCTGAGTAAAAATTTGTATTACCTAGCTGGGATACAACTATCCTTTCTTTTTTTCAAAAATAATTTTATGTAAGTCCCCATGAAAATACTAGGAATAGGCTGGCTAGGGAAAATTAAAATATTGCAGTGTGGTGAAGGGCATTATTTTGTAATGTTAGAATAGTATTAATTTAGCTTCAAGTAATCCTATCTCTGTTCTAGTCCAGGGTATAACTGAAATATTGTAAAAGAGAGAAAGAATCAATGGAAGGCAATTGGAAGGCCATTGCAAACCTACCCATGCAGGACCACCAAGAGTTCAAATACTCATGTATCGTATTTTGGATCACCCCGCTGATTAAGCACCCCAACTGCTGACCTGCTGGCAGAAGGCAAAGGAAGCTTGAAGTGGACCATGGAGGAGATAAACCACAATTATCACCTACAGCCACGTGACCCGTTGCAGAGAACATAACTAGACCTGTTACCTAGATTTCCTTCCGTGTTATTTCTCGTAAATATTTTGCTAACTTCCCTATTTTCTCTCTACTTCCACCAATATTACATATGTGTTGGTAGCATCTGACTTTGTAATCATTTCATGGTTTGCGATATATCAGAATTGCTACAGAACTAAAAAAAGGAATAGTTGTCATCAGAGATCTTGAGACTGGAGCTTGAATGAAGTGGAGAGTTTTTAATTGGCCTCCTTTGGGGAATGGAGAGTATTTTTAGTTGTATGAAGGGAAGTTGGTTTCTTCTGGGCAAAAGCTTTGGCATTGTGTTTTGTCGGGTCCAGGAAATGGCAAGATATGAACTGGTGGACTCTTTTTTTTTTTTTTTTTTTTTGATACTCAGCATCTTAAGAGACTTACTCTTTGAGGGGATTTCTGCATTCTGTGTCCTGGTGGGAAGCTAAGCATGTCTGGTCTCTGTTTCCCAAAGCAGAAGAGTCAAGTGCTCTTGGAAGTCATGGCAGCTGGGAAGTAGACAGGTAACCAGGGTTTGGCCAATAAGACCCTCGCATCCAGGCCTTTGAATCTTGTTGAAATAGTTGAGGATTTCACAGCTGTGGGGGTGATGACAGCAGAGGCATGAAGACACTCGGGTCCACCAGTAGAAGTGCCAGTGGTGGTGTCCTAACCTAAGTTCATCCTATGGTTAGAACTTACCTGTATCTTTGGACCCAGTCTCCCTTGCTTCAACTCTTTTACTGAGCCTGGTTATCTAGTCTTCCTGTGAATTTTAATAGTTACCCAGAAGTCTCCAAACCAATTCCTTTTTGCTTGGGTGAGCCAAAATCTGTTGCTGTGGCTTGCAGCAATAAAGTCTAATAAACTCTCTTTCTACATGCATCCTCTCATCTTTCCATCCTACTTTTCCAAGGTTAATTCTCCCATCTGGGGCTGGAAAACATTCCCTTCCTGCCCCTTCTGGAATTTCCCCACATCAGGTATCCTCCTCTCCCTACCCATCTGCGGTGTGGGACCCCTCCCTTCCAGCGCTCTCCTGTGCCTTCTGTTCAGAGCACTCTTCTGGTCACCCTCTGCCTCTTTGGCCTCTTTTTCCTGTCTTCTTCACTTGATCTCCTTCCTGTTTACACGCTCTCTGGGCCTCTTCTTCCTTACTCATAAACTTCCTTATTTGTTAAACTATATAACACCTAAGACATCAGTTCCAAATGTGAAGATTTTGGCCAAACTGCAGCTATGTCTCAAGGCTCAGTCCAAGGCCATCTGCTTTTCTCTGTCTTAACACACTCTATTGAAAGAACCCACTCAGTCTCAGATTTCTCTCTATCTGTGGACGAGATCTCTCTCTTGCCTATTTCCATGTGAGTACCATCCTCTCCACAAACACTGGTAGTATCGTTACTGCCCCAATCTCTCCATATCAAAGCCTCAGAAACATCTGTGATTCTTTCATGGTTTTATTCTAACACCCACTGAGTTTCATTGTCAGCATTTCTCACCTCTATTCCTTCCTTTCCATTTTCTATATCCCCTCCTTCATCTTACATTTAGGGTCATTTTCAAAATAATTATCTCTTTCTTCTAATGACTTTTGCTCTAGTTTTTCTTGCACACGTAAAATACATCCAGTGAACAGAATGTGAACATTTAATAATATTCTTGAGGTAAGCATAGACCTTTTCCAACTTATCATCGTGTTATTCTAGTATGAATTACTTAGTAATGCTGATCTTTGCCTCAAGTGTCAATTGATTGTCTCTCTGATCCTGCAGATTGAGCACGGTAGGGGGAGATTTGAGAAGATAAAGAGGTCAAAAGTCTATCTTATAAAGGACATTTCTGGTTTATTCAGAGTCAATAGCTAGGCTTTTCCCTTTATAACTGCAGTGCAATCGGATTTTAGAACTAGAAATGGCCTTAAAGATCATTTAGATTGATCATCTCTTCTTATAAGTGAGAAAATTGATATTTAGCAAGGTGAAGTCATTTGCTAAAGATAGAGCTAAGGTTAAACTCCCCATCATAGACTCCTAAACCTCATCTTTGTCGGTGAACTCCTGCCCACCTCACCTCATTCAGCCTTGCAATCTATTCTTTGCCTTCTTCTTCACTTTTTTTTAAGGTAGGAATTAGGACCTGCCTAAAGATGACTCGACAATTAAAAATTAGAGTTAATGATTACTTGAAAGACAGTTTGCAGAGATTGATCCTCCCAGATGTGTATCCCTAAGATCCTCTCCTTCCTAGGATATTTTTAATTGGTAACCCTGACAAGGAGAAAAAAAAAAAAGACAGAAAAATAAGGAAAGAAACAGAATGAAGTTTGTGAAGGAAGTTGAAGAAAGAGACCATAAAAATACATGTGGACAATTTGGATAGAGAAAGCTTTTGAAAGTATTTTCTCTGTCCTAACATTTATATCCCACCTTCTTATAGCCTCCTATTTTACTCCCCCTGAGTTTCTGTGTGTGTTTATTTGTGACTCCATTCATTTTTTTTTTTTAAATCCACTGAAGCATTGTACTGGTTATCCTTAAAAAATGGAGCACGGTTGCCTTATCTGTTGGACAGGCAGGTGATATTATAATTAATGTTAATAGGTAATTCATACTGTGTTTGGGACTCTTGAGTTATACTCACTGGTTTCTTAGAAGGAATTACATAGAATTTTCCACTGGTTTGATTCTGTACTTATCACCTTTAATGAAGCCCTCCATGTAGATTGAATGGAGGGGCAATGTATAGAGAAGCAGATCAGATGTGCCGACCTCCATGTCCACCTTCAGTCCTAGGCAACAGCCAGTATAACTTCTGTCTCTACACCAAAAACCAAACCCACTGCCTTGAAGTATATTCTGACTCATAGCGACCCTATAGGATTGACTAGAACTGCCCCATAGAGTTTCTAAGGAGTGGCTGGTGGATTCGAACTGCCGACCTTTTGGTTAGCAACCTGAGCTCTTAACCAATGTGCCACCAGGGCTCTGTAGACATGCTCTTTCAGGACATTTCATATTAATGGAACCATACAATATGTATTCTTTAGTGTCTGGCTTCCTTCACTCAGCATAATATTTCTGAGGTTCTTCCGTGTGGTAGCATGTATCAGTGATTCTTGATTTCCTTTTATTGCCAAATAATGTTCCATTATATGGCTTTGCCACATTTTATTTATTCATTCACCCCTCGATGGACACCACTGAATTTTTTATTTCAATTATTTTGCTCTATTTCTAGAAATACTATTTTGTTCTTTTCAAATCTTATGTCATGTTTTAGTTTCTTACTCTCTACTGATAACTTGAAGCATAACTTCCATTTTTTTAAACACAGAACACTGGTTCTTTATAGTCTCTGTCTGACCGTAGCAACATCTGAAGCCTTGGTGTTCTACCATTTCCCCTGATTCTTGCTCATGGAGTCTAGTTACCATGCGTATCTAATTTTTCTGTGTTGGTTGTTGCATTGGAAAACGTATTTGTAAAAATAATTTGAGATCAACAATTAAGGTACCTTTCTTAGGAGAGGATTTGTGTGTACCAGATGCCTGGAAGCATCAGCAATCTGAGATCATCTTAAGCAAATTCCCAAGTAGAGTTCCCTTGGATGGTCCAAGAGATTTGCAACCAGGCCATAAATGAAGGTAAGAGCTGCTATATGCAATTCACCTTCACCCTGAGATTTACCCTTAGGGGTCTCAACTTATTATCGGAAGACTCTCTTATTTTCCTCAACCAATGCAGACCCTTTCGTTACTATCCCACTTACCCCATGAGGCTGCTAAAGGCCTGTTGAATTTTCCTGTAATGACAAACGTCTTGAGGGCAAACGTTTCTTCCAAGTGTAAGTATCTATCTCCATAAGCAATCCCCCTTTAATATTGGTCTACCAATTCCTTACTGTCTTGATAAGCCCTGTATATTTCTAAGACCATTGGAAATAATACTTTCTCCAGCTTTTTCAGTTGTCTGCAACTGGAGAGGGAGGTTTAATAACCTAGCTCATGTGACCAGAAAAGAAAATCCATCTCTGGTGCCTCATTTTTCTTCACTGCTTGCACTTAAAATTTGAGATTGTACCCTCTTGGGAAGGACCATTACCAAGCAGGCTGTTTCTCAGGAGTACCCAATGGCTTGCTGTGCACTTGTGGTAGTCAGCCCTGCTGCTTCTGAGCATGGATCCTCTTGACTCACATTCAGTAGGCTGCATCAGACTCTTCATGGTCTAATTAAGTCTCGTGGAAATTTCCGCTCTGTCTTAGTCTCCCAGGGCTGCCATAACAAAATACAACACACGTGCCTTTAAAGAACAGAAATTGATTGTCTCACAGTTCTGGAGGCTCTGAATTCAAGGTGTCAGCAGGACAGTTCTCTCTCTTTCTCTCACACTGCTGGCTCTAAGGGAAGATGCTTCTTTGTCTCTTTCAGCTTCTGGTAGCCCTGGGCATTTCTTGGTGTTCCTTGTCTTGTTACATATCCTCACATGCTGTCTTCCCCCTGTGTGACTGTTTCATGTCTGTTCTCCCCTTTTATAGGACACTGCTCAGAGGGATTAGGATTAGGATCCACCCTTCTCTGGTATGACCTCATTAATTTAACTGATAACAAAAGAAAAACCTATTTCCAAACAAGGCCGCATTAACAGATACAGGGATTAGACTTCAGCGTATCTTTGGAGGACACAATTCAATCCATAACACTCTCTGACTGGTATAATTGCTGCAGATATGCTTCTTGGCAATTACTCAGACAGAGGCTGTATCATTGAAGTGTGCTGTTTTGGAAATAGAACCTCAGGTTGGCTTCTCTTGATAGGTCAACTCTTCCAAACCTTCAACTATTTAGTCAATTTCCAATATGAGTAGCATCCGTGTCAGATTGCCAGCATAACTAAGAACTAACTCCTAACAGTGAAACATAGGTACAAAGATCTTTCTGTTAGCACACTCGAGAGTGTCCTTAATAGAAAACACACACATATAATATACCATTTAGTTCAAAGAGGCGTTCCCTGGTCACCACTCACCATACTGCCCTAACATCACTCTCAGTAACAATCTATGTTTACCTTCTCCATTGATTTGTTTGTTGTATGTATGTCTCTTTGTCATCCTAAGTAAGCAGAGGCCTTTTCTGTCTTATTCAGTGCTATGTTCCCCAGAGCCTAGCACAGTGCCTGATTTGAATAGGTGCTCCATAAATATTTACTGAATGAATTCATACATTCTCTTGCCTGTTTGATTACATGAGAACAGAAGGGGTGCTATCTAATAAACTCAACTCTCTGCCAGCTGACCTGTCCATGCACAAAAGGAAGGCCAATCTGCAAAATAGCAGCATTTAGACTTTGAGGAAAACAGTCTGGAAAAGGCAAATAGAAAAGGAGTTCATTGTTTCGTAGCAGAAGCTCATCCATAAGGAGTCTTTCCTGTTCTTCCCATTTACTCAGCCCAGCACGCAGGTGGGAGTCTGGGAAGTGTCACCATGACCTACTGCTCTTCTGTTCCAATAATTGCATCTTCTTTAAGCCTCAAATACCCTGGACCCACTTTTCTTGCTAAGCTTGACCCATGGCAATATGTTTCAGAAATAAACTTCATGGTCTTTAAATTGTAATCTTTCCTTTTTTAAGTGTGGTTGGAACACAAGGCAGCCTTGTTTTGCAAATTAAAAAGTAGTTCTCATTCCTGATGGTAGTTATACCAAAGTTATAACAGTTTAAAATCCCCCAGGCTCACATCGTCTTATTAGTGGGGAAATAAGAGCTCAGGGATTGGGGATACCCTTCGGAATAGGCTCAAATTTGGGATGAAATTGATCCCACATATTTATCTAAGTAGGTGCTGGACTTCATAATAATGTTTTATTCAGAAAGAAATGAGATACAGTATCATTGACTACGTAGTCAGCCAGACAGCTCTCCCCAATAGCTCAAATATTCGAATGGAGAGAAACCTAAATGAACAGCACCTTTTTCAGTTGGGAAGGATCCAGGTAATAGAAGCATTTGTTTTCTGCACACTGGGTTGATTTTGGCACTTAATTCTAATTCCTCCGTGAGGTGTTCTTTGTAAGAGAATGGCGACATTCTTTTCCTGACAGTCTGAGGCTGGGCTTTGTCCACGGGTCCATAGCACTGTGACCACTTTTACTGGCATGTCCCACTCTATATTGTAATCACTAATATTCCTTTTTTTTCCCTTGAGGTCAGGGAGCAAGGCCTGTTTTGCTCTTTCTCCACAACATAAATCAGTAAATGTTTAATGGATGAATAAATAAAACATGGCAAATGGATTTTGATCATGTTCTCACCACATGTATAACACTCATGGACTCAAAAGGGGACAATATTAATAATGACTCCAAGAATTCCGACCGTATGTTCAAAATAAAGATGAGTTTAAGAGAATGCATGCATCTTAGAAGAAAAACTGCCACTCCACCCCTGTGTGTATTGAAACTATGTTCCTTTTCAGAGTCTTGGGGGGAAAATGCCAGTAAGTGTATATCCCTCCAAATGGGCAAGAAACAGCATGACTACGTAGTCAGCCAGGCAACTCTCCCCAGTAGCTCAAATATTTGAATGGAGAGAAACCTAAATGAACGGCATCATTTGGCATGACCTTGGTCTCAGGAAAACACACACCCACTCCCAACGCTGCATATAATTTATTACCCAAATGGGCAATAAATGGAGGAGAGAGCAGGACTCCGCAGCCCTTCTTGAGCAGATTACGGAGGTGAGGAAAGGCAGAGGAGAGTTCTAATTCCCCCGGGACCTGTTAAATGTGTTCAAATGGACAGCCTTTGTTCAGTAACTAGCCAAGAATTTTCGAGAGCACCAGATTGTTCTTCACCCCAAAGCTGTGTGCTTATGCACAGAGTAAGGAATGAAGTCCATCAAGCCCAAGAGTACAACTTGATGTTAGGGCAGATCTGGATTCAAATCCCTGCCATTCCCCCTGGATTTATATCTTTCTGCAGGCTTTCTTTTCTCATGTGTACAATGAGTGTCATATAATGTACCTACCTCTTAGGGTCGTTGTGAAGAATAAACGAGACAACGAAGGACTTAGCATAGTATCTGGTACATGGTGCAAGTTCCATATGTTAGCTTTGGTCAATTTTTATTCCCTTGTTTTAAAAATAGTCATGCTAATAATACGTTCTTCGTTATTTTAAGGATTGAAATAACTATGTAAAGTTTCTTCTCAAACTATTTCACGATGAATTGATGTTATTGATCACAAGACCCAACTGGGTTAGGAAAAAAAATTCTTCAGCCAGAATGGAGCTGTTCTTTTGTCTGTAAGCATGGCCGTATGCAAAAAATAAGACCCAGAATGGAATCAGGAGAAAGGAGAAGAGGGATTGATTCACCCACATCAGTGCAGCTTTAATTAAAGCAAACCCCTAGGGCACCAGAGCTTCTCAAACATTAGTATACATCAGAATCATGTGAAGAGCTTGTTAGAACACAGAGAGTTACCACTCCTCATCCCTAATTTCTGATGCTAGAGTTTGGGGTGGGTCTCAAGAATCTGCATTTCAAATAAAATCAAGGAGACATATAATGCTGGTTCGACCAGTCTTGGAAACACACTGGTTGCACCTTGAAATGACCTGAGGAGCTCGAAAAGATGCTGATGCCTCAGCCCCACTCCCAGAAGTTGTGATTTCATTGGTCTAGGGTGAGGTCTGACTATCAGGATTTTTAAAAGCTCTCCAGGCGATTCTAACATGCAGAAGTTAATTATCACTGTCCTAGGGGGTATCAGTTCTGGAATATTTTACAATAGAGGCATTCCATTATTCATTCAGTAAGTATCAATTGAGTACTTACTACAACTCCAGCCCTGTGCTAGGTGCTAGGGATACTGATATAAATAAAACAGAGTGAGGAAGATTTCTGTATTGATAAATAATAAAGGGATTAGCATGCCGATTAACATATGTACAGAGTGCTGCTAAGCCTCTTCGGGTGTATGTGGAAGGAAATGAGGTTCAAGGATGAAACGGCTTGGTGAAGGAATGTGAGCTTAGTTTTGAACCAAAGAACCACCAGCAGGATGTCTTGCAGACAGAGAATGAGAGGAAGAACATTTCAAGGAGAGGGAACGGCATAAGCTAATAGCAGTTGTGAATAGACACAGTTTGTTCACAAGTGTTCACAGGTATCTGGAGCCCAGAGTGGGAGGTGTGTAAGGGAAATGGATGAGAAGTAGGCAATAACTGGATTTTCATGTTTAGAATGTACTATCAGCCCTGGGGAGCAATGTGAGAGTCTTAGGAAGAAAGTGATGCAAAGAGATTTGACCCCAGTTATATTCAAGAAGTAGGAAGACTTCCCTGAGAAATATTTTCTAGATATATGGACAAATAGAACAACCAAGACACTAGCTTGCCTCTCTTTAGCTAATCCCTCAGCTTCTGGTTTGAATTGAGAATGGAAAAAAGAGTATCTTTATCTCCATTCCAAGACCACCTGCTTCAGACATTGGGAGTGTGGAGAGAAAATAGTTAATGGGAAGAAAGAAGACATCAGATAGGGAACCAAACCAAACCAAACCCATTGCCCTCCAGTCGATTCCGGCTCATGGCAACCCCATGTGCTTCAGAGTACAACTGCACTCCACAAGGTTTTCTTGGATGTAATCTTTACTGAAGCTGATTGCCAGGCCTTTCTTTTGCTGCACTGCCGGGTGGATTTGAACCGCTGACCTTCCATTAGTAACTGAGAGCAAATCATTTGTGCCCCCTCCCCCACCCCGGGACCTTTGGATAGGGAAATGGGACAGAAATGACACTGAGGTTTCAATTAGCTCAGAAGTAGTTAAAAAAAAAAAAATTAAAGCAGTGATAACAAGTTTCTCCAGCTGCCTCAGGAACTCCTCTGAGACCCTTTCCCGGAGAAGGGTAAAGGCCTTGCCTGACCGCATCTAGTGGCCTGCACTGCCACCTGCAGGTGAAAATCCTGAAGCACGGACGATGCAATCGGCCTGGATTTTATCTTCAGCTTTGGAGAAAGCCAGAGGATACCAGAACGTGCTTTGCATATGATCCGTCTGCCTTCAAGCTGGGCCATTACCTGATTTGGTTGTTCACATTCCAGCCTAGTTTTCAAATTACCACTTTTGTGGCTTTTAAAAGGTATGTTTCCCCCCGCGTTTTTACATCTCTGAAATCAGGATGTATCTTGAAATCAATGGAGTGCCAGTTTAATTGGCAGCGGTTTCCTTCTTTTTCTTTTATGATACAGGAAGTAGCATCTTACAGTGATGTCATCTGAGACTTAGTAAATATGGTTATGTTTATTTTGCATATATCGGAGACGTGGTCTGATGGAAAAGACATGATTTTTTCTGCTGTCACCTGGAATCTCTAATATCCCCTTTCTTAAATTCTGGCTCCACATTACTTCCTAGCTATTTGATTTTTGCCAAGTTAATTATCTCTCTGAGTCTCAATTTCACATTTAATACAACTTATCTTGCAAGGTTTTTGTAAGAGTTAAATGACATTGTATTTAAAGTCCTTGAATGGGTGTTCCTTAGCACACTGAAGGGGCTCACTAAATGATAGCTATTATCATTTCCAAATTAAACTCTCAGAAACAGATAGCAGCTCCTGCTACTCCAGTGAAAAGGATCCAGACAAAAACACTCTTAATTCTCTGAATGTGCTATTGAATCCCACATGCAATCTGTGCTGCTTAGTCCTTGGAATTTATGAGCATGGTTGCTCAGTGGCTTGCTTTGTGTTGATAACAAAAGGCACAAGGGTTCAGATGGAGTCTATAGGGGCATTTATTTTAAATGCACCTATTTGGATGTTTAAAGTCTTAAGCCGAACCCAGCTATCTTTGCCCACTATAGTTCAAAATCTCCTGTCACCAAACTGTGTTTTTTTCTACGTGCCCTTAAAACTACCCAGCCTGATTTCTGCAATATTCTGATAAACTTGGAAGTGCAGAGCCCAGCCTTTTAAGCACAACTGCTTTCAAAGTAATTACGGCGGCAGAACGTAAATGAAATAGAAAATGACAATGGTAACAGGTAATGCTATCACTGCCTGCTGGAGGCCGTTTGTTTCCCTCCCTAGCAATCACAGGATAAAATAAAGCCAACGTCAGCCTCAGCCTCCCTAATTGCTGCCACGAGTTGCAGGCAGCCTAGACTTGAAGCCCTGGACTTGAAGCTGTCGTTAGCTCTGCAGGAGGGCCAGCTCAGTGGAGCACCCAGATGGCAGTGGAGCTTATGAAGATGGCTTGAAGTAGGCTTTCATGTTTGCTACGTTGCTGGCCCTTGAACTCCCTAATATCCCTTCTCTCTCAAATGATATGAAATTACACAGTTCAAGTTCTGTGCACAAGTCCCAAGGAGAGAGAAATAGCTGTAGAAAGGCAAAGAAATCAGAGCTTTTCGTGGTGGCTGACACATGCTTTCCTGATGGCATCATTGCATTTCTGGGCTTGTGTTGATATGAGGAGGTGAAAGGGGGCAGATGGGGTTCTCAACGGTCCTCGTGTCCCAGCCCTACCTTTCTGTGCCAGTCTGCCCCATTCCTGGGCTTTGTTTTATTTTACATTCACAGCTCTGTTAAGTAGGCATTGCTGTTGTGGGTGTTAGCTGCGGTCAAGTCAGCTCCTGACTCACGGTGACCCCATGCACAACGGAATGAAACACTGCCTGGTCCTGGTTATTTGTTACCTGTCCTTCAGGATTCCAATAATTGTGTTGAGCTACCACGAGAAAAAATATTGGGATTTATTTGTATTCTTACTTCAATCAAAATAAGATTTGAAATCCTGGAGGACAAAAACTAACCCTTACCACTATATGTATTTGTCGTTGTTAGCTGCGGCCAAGTCAGCTCCTGACTCCCAGTCACCTATGCGCCATCAAATGAAAACCTGCCCAGCCCTGTGCCATCTCCATCATCAGCTTCCAGTCAGACTGCTATGATCTATAGGGTTTTCCTTGGCTGATTTTTGGAAGTAGATCACCAGGCCTTTCTTCCTAGTCCCTCTTAGTCTGGAAGCTTTGCTGAAACCTGTTCAGCATCATAGTAACCTGCACGTCTCCACTGACAGACATGTGGTGGCTGCACAGGAGATGCATTGGCCAGAATCAAACGTGGGTCTCCTGCACGGAAGATGAGAATTCCACTACTGAACCATAGCTGCCTCATGTAAGTAGATATTAAACTTATTTTATACATGAGGACATCCGATGGATTAAGAATATTGCTAGTACTCGATAAAATTTGAACTCATATCTAGGTGACATCAACAATTTGGTTTTTTTTCCCCATAAAACAGCCCTGACACACAATTCTCCCCACTCAAAGTAGAAATCATACCTGCATCCGTATCCACACTCCCCACGAGCTTTGTGGCAGATGAGATAAATGTTTACAGTATTTATATATAAACTATGCTAACATCTGCTAATTTATTTATGTCTTGCAATTGCCTGGTGATATAAAAGCAGTGGCCCGTTTATAGATAAGAAGCTAGAGGCCCAAAGAACAGAAGTAACTGGTCCAAGCTTACACAGATGATAAACCATGAAGCTCATAGTCTAACCCAGGTTTTATAACGACATACCCCATGTGTTGCCAACAAGGCACAACGTCATTTTCGTATTTAAACAGAATAAGCAAACATGCAATTTCTAGGATATCAGATTTCATTGGCCAAAATGGCTAATGTTTTGAAGTTTCATAAGGTTTTGTACCAAAAAGAATTGGTCAATGTTGGAATACCAATTGAGATGTTTCGACAAATGGATGCAGCGCTGGAAGTGCTCACTCTTCTATGCCAAGAAGCTTGAAAGACAGCCACCTGGCCAATGTCTGAAAGAGATCCATATTTATGCCTATTCCCAAGAAAGGTGATCCAACGGATTGCAGAAATTATCAAACGATATTATTAATATCACATGCAAGAAAAATTTTGCTGAAGATCATTCGAAAGTGGTTGCAGCAATGCGTCGACAGGGGACTGCCAAAAATTCAAGCAGAATTCAGAAGAGGACTTGGAATGAGGGATATCATTGCTGATATCTGATGGATCCGGGCTGAAAGCAGAGAATACCAGAAAGATGTTACCTGTGTTTTATTGATTATGCAAAGGCATTTGACTGTGTGCATCATAACAAATTATGGGTAGCATTGCAAAAAATAGGAATTCCAGAACACTTAATTGTGCTCTTCAGGAACCTGTACATAGATCAAGAGGCAGTCATTCTAACAGAACAAGGGGATACTGCGTGGTTTAAAGTCAGGAAAGCTGTGTGTCAGGGTTGTATTATTTCACCATACTTATTCATTCTGAATGCTGAGAAAATAATCCAAGAAGCTGGACTTCATGAAGAAGAATGGAGCATCAGGATCAGAGGAAGACGCATTAACAACCTGCATTACACAGATGACACAAGCTTGCTGAAAATGAAGAGGACTTGAAGCACTTCCTGATAAGATCAAAGACCACAGCCTTCAGTATGGATTACACCTCAAATAAGGAAAACAAAAATCCTCACAACTTGACCAATAAGCAACATCATGATAAACAAACATGTCAAGGACAACAGAAAATGTCAAGGATTTCATTTTCCTTGGATCCACAATCAACACCCATGGAAGCATCAGTCAAGAAATCAAAAGATGCATTGCATTGGGCAAATCTGCTGCAAAAGGCCTCTTTCAATGTTAAAAATTAAAGATGTCACTTTAAGGACTAAGCTGCACCTGACCCAAGTTATGGTGTTTTCAATCTCCTCACATGCATGCAACAGCTGGGCAATGAATAAGGAAGACAGGAGAAGAATTGACGTCTTTGAGTTTTGCTGTTGGCAAAGAATGTTCAATAAACCATAGACTACCAAAAGACTGAACAAATCTGTCTTGGAAGAAGTACAGCCAGAATACTCCTTTGAAATGAGGATGGTGAGACTTCATCTCGCATACTTTGGATATGTTATCAGGAGAGACCAGTCCCTGGAGAAGGACATCATGCCTGGTAAAGTTGGGGATCAGGGAAAGACAGGAAGACTCTCAATGAGATGGATTGACACAGTGGCTGCAACATTATGGGCTCGCACATAACAACGATGGTGAGGATGGTGCAGGACCAGGCAGTGTTTCGTTCTGTTGTACATAGGGTCGCTATGAGTCAGAACTGAGTCACCGACACCTAACAACAAGAGCAACAACAACAACAAGGTTTCATAATAAGCAAGGAGATTGGTGGGGATGGAGAGAGATGATGATAATTATTTAAGTAACCCTGGAGTTCTTTTTTATGCCATTTATGTTCAGATTTAGAGACTGATTACTCCTTCTGAATGCTTTCTTCACCTTTATCAATAAGTATAACAATAATGAGAGGCACTCATGAGCTTTTGAGGGAAGATGTAACAGGGCTCTAGGGGCTGATTTGGCTCCGTTGTCCCCCTGCTGCGATCATGAAATAATGGAAACAGCAAAAACGTATATTTAATAAACAGTCTTGACCAAAGCTGTTCTGTCATTAGATGGGGAGGAGGGGATGTGGTGCCACACCATGATTTTGGCAAGTATTTATGCAAGGGTAAATCAGTATGTTCCTAACCAGGACCAACAGCCATCAAATTGACTCCGACTCATGGTGACCCCATGTGTATCAGATGGCATTGGAGAAAACGCCGGCATTTATGAGATCTGGCAGAGGGGAGGTTGAGTAAAGGATCATTTTGTTTGAGTTTAATAGGTTCTATGTATGTGGTTTGTAGTTGATGTGTGTTTAGTTAAGTTACTGGTAACCATTGGAGTGTAGGAATGGCCTCCAGGAATGCTTATGCTGGCCACTGTGCTCACTCAATAGGCATCCTCTCACCGAGGTAGGAGACCATGATTTTTATCACGATGGCTGTGTCTTACTGCATATGGCACCAGAAGCATAAAAGTAGTAGAGGAGAAGCAAGGTTTAAAATGAACAGAGCCAAGAGTCAATCTGTGGAAATTTTTTCAAATCTTCAAATATGTACAGTGGATGGTAGAAGACAATCTCATCAATATTAATCAAAATGGAAGTGCTCTCCTCTTAAGAATATACTTGAGAATACAGTGTATACAATTATAAATGTGCCACATATTTTTTTCCTTGTTGATGGGAATTGAATGAAACGCCATTTTTCAGATTTTCTGTTTGGAAGGCACAATTCTGCACTGGTACTTTAAACAGTGAGTATGTCTGAGTCTGAACTGATACGGTTTATGGATCCCAACTGTCAATAGCGAAATGTATTTCGATCAATCCTGCTAGAGGATAGACGAACTTACCTTTTTATTCTCTTTAAAGATGATAAATTTGCGTATTTATAATATATGGCGAGATAATCAAAGAATATGCAGATAAAAAAATTTAGTAAAATAAAAGCAATATACAATATAGATGTGTCAAGCAGTTATTTTGTAAAAAAATTTTGCCATCTTTCTGGATTTGGGGATGCTTGAGTTATTTGTCCACGTATTTGATTTATATTTTTTTAGGATTTCTTTTCACATTGTAAACAAATATTCACTTTTGTACCTAATTTTGTATGTACATGTTTGTATTTTTTCTTAAGAAGTCTTTCAAATCATATGAAATTTATTCCCAATCTTGTATCTGACCTTGAAAAACAGTTATAAACATCCTACAAGGACATAATAGGAGTCTATGTGTACATTTAAGCACTACGGAATCCTAAAAGATTTAAAAGAAAAGACAGACACATTTCACTTTGCAAATATTAAATAAAAATTTTTGTATGAGAGAAGATGACTTCAACAAAGTCAATAGAAAATAATAGATTTGGGAAAATATGTTGGCAACCCGGATAGCAGAGAGAATGTTAATATCTAAATTACACAAAGAAATCTTGCAAACTGATAAGAAGGGAACACATAAATCATTAGAGAACAAATGACAAAGAATTTGAAGAGTCAGGATTTCTTTTAAGCACATGCACTAAGCCACAAAGCAAATTTCAGCAGCTAATAAAGCATCGATATCAGGCAGAATCCAATATATAATCACAACAAATTAGAAAACGGGAATGGAATAACAGACAAACAAAATCCTATTCATATGGAAACATGAAATACACTTCTAAGTAATTCATGGATCAAAGAAGGATTCATCATGGAAATGAAGCAATTACTTAGAATTGGACAAGAATGAAAATACCTTGTATCAAAAATTGTGGGACAAGCCTAAAACAAGAGTCTTAAATGTTTACATTAGGAAAGAAAGACAGAATGAGTGAGTTAAGTGACCACCTCAAGAAATTGTTTTAAAAGGATACTATGCCCAGAGAAGGAAGGTGGAAGAAAAAAGGGCATAAATTAGTGAAAAAGAACATAAAAATGTAATAGATGGTATACAAAAATCAATCGATTAATAAAATAGAAAACTAATGCAACAGAGCAAGAAAAGAGAGAAAAGGCATGAATAAACAATATTACGAACTAAAGAGGACACAATTAGAGATGTAATGTAGATAATAATAAAACTATGGGTGAATTTATACTAATAAATTAAAAACTTAGATAAATGGATGATTTTTCTCTAAATTATTTCTGGTTGTATCTATCAAATGTTCTAATTATGTTTATAACTTACCAAAAATGTGATTCAAAAAGAAATAGACATCAGAATTGACATTCAACCATTAAAAAACTCAAATAAGTAAATAAAAGTCGATCGCCCAAATTGGCAGCTAGGTCCGATACCTTAGGGGCCAATTCTTGCAAAAATCAAGAAATAGATTATCCCGATCTCATACATAGTATTTCAGAGAATAGAATAAAAGAAAGAAGGCTCCCTAATTTATTTCCTGAAACTAATAAGAACTTTTGACACTCAAAGTGCAGAAGAACAATTTTAAAAAAATTATATGGCAATCTTGCTCATAAACTCAGAAATCCTGAATAAATATGAGTAAACTGAAGCCATCAGTTTATTATTTTTACAGCCATTATAATTAAGGTGGATTTATCATGAGAACCCATGGATGATTTAATATGAAGGGGGAAAAAAAAACCCTATGAACAATTTACTACATTGACTAATAAAATGTTATGACCTTATCTATCTGTACTTACTTATACGCCAAAAAAAGCACTTGATAAAATCCAACACTTATTCAAGATTTACACACACACACACCCGCATACACAAATAGTATACAGACAACAGTTTTAACTTATAAACATTAGCCAATTCAACCCTACAAAAACCCTAAAAAAAACCCAAAAAAAAGCTATTCTCTTTAAAGTTAGGAGCAAGGCAAAGATGCCCTCTCTCTGAGACCAGTACGGTAGCAAAACAACAACAAAAAACCAACAAGACTAGAAGTTAATCTATGTTATACACTTGAGTTCACTTCCGACTAAAGGCCATGGTATCACGGGTTTATGGGACAGACCTCTACTGAGCATGCGCGTCAGGCACTGCCCTAAGCCAGCGGATGGAGAGTGACGTCAGGCATCGTTCTCACACGGGTGGTCTGAGAGCAAACTGAGAAAAAGTACATCCTCTGGTGTAGACGAACCTGACGGAGAGCAGACAGAAGTTGTAAGGAGGGCTAGGAAGTGAGTGTGAAGGGAAGCTTGAAGGAAAAATAGATGTTTACTTATGGGAACCCACCAAAGAACAGAGGCACAAAGGGAAGAAACAATGTGGTCCTTTTTTTTTTTTTTAAACAGTGGGTTGATTATGCTCTGATGGCCAATTAAAAATTATTTATAAGAATTGTACCCTCCCCTGAGAAATTGTTAGTGGTTTTGACTATTCAGTGGCCAGTTCCATTTTTTTCCATCATATTTTCCCACTGCTTTCTCTCCCTTCCAAACCAACAAAAAGGTTTTACACACAAATGTTTTTAAAGTAAGAAGATCTAAGTTCTTTAAGTCCAGAGCTATAGCTTACTCTTCTTAACATTTCCCAATACCTGTGCTGTGACCCAATCTAAAGAAAATGTCGTTTATTTAAAATTTAAAAATCTGGATAGTTTTGGTTCACAAGTGTTAAGTGGAAGGAGAGAGAAAAGACCTAGTGGTTTTCCATATTCTCTAGTTGACCTGGTGGTGCGGTGGTTAAGTGCTCAGACGCTAACCGAAAGGTTGGCAGTTCAAACTCACCCTCCGCTGCTGGGAGAAAGATGTGACAATCTGCTCCCGTAAAGATTACAACCTTGGAAACCCTATGGGGCAATACTAGCTTGTCCTATGGGGCCATGTGAGTTGGACTTGACTCAACAGCAGTGGGTTTGGTTTTTCTGAGTTGTCTATGAATTCGCTGGGTCTTAGAAATTTAGAAGAAAGTTACAAAAGAGTAAACCGCCAGCTTGATGTAAACTTGTAATGTTCCAGACTGCAAAACCAAGTGAATGTTCTCAACACTCTTGGCTAGAAAGGGTCCCGGGGAAACATAACTCCATTTACCTTAAGAGGCTTTGGGTCAAAAATCAGCCTGGGTTAAGTAGTGACTTCCGCTCATCTGAAATTCATATGAGTTATGTTTTCCGCCTGGGTAATCCTCCCCTTCTTGTGGTTGTAAATCTCTGCTTAGCTCTAGTCTGGGTTTCCTAAGTATAAGCACTGAATTGCAAATTGCCTACTTGTCCCATTGCTCACCCCGGCTCACTTCCACCTAGCAAATCCACCTCTTTCCTTGTGAACTCAGTAGGGCCCTGAAAGATGAAGTGTGGGTGCCACAGCGCCACAGTGTGGACATCTGTGTTCTAGCAGCCGGCTGAAGACACCTTAGGAAGCTCATTCTTGGCAATAGATTCTTTCAGATAAGTGGTGCAGCTCACACATAGCTGACTGATGCGGGTAATCAGTTAAATCATGAGTGGGTTGGAAGAGAGAGGTTACTAGTGAGACACAAATTATCATAAAATCCTTGTTTTCTGTATTTTGGGGGTGTGTCAGATTGGAAGCTGCTTTGGTGCAGCTCAGAGTGGCACAGAAAGAGATCCAAAGCCAAGAGAACACCAAGTAAAGACAGCTTTTTCCAGGGTGAAAAATGCTTGCATCACACAGCTTTGCAAATTTTACTCTGCAAAAGAGGACCTCCTACATTTTGTGCAATTAAACACAGATTGTTGTTGTTGGTTGCTGTTGTGTCACCTCTGACTCATGGCGACCCCACGCCCAACAGAACGAAACACTGCCTGGTTCTGCACCGCCTTCACCATCCTTGGAATGCTCGAGTTCATTGTTGTGGTCAGTGTGTCTTTTAAGTGACTTCCAACCTAGGGGCCCCCTCTTCTAGCACTATATTAGACAATATACTGTTGTGATCCATAGCATTTTCATTAGCTAATTTTCAGAAGTAGATCACCAGACCTTTCTTCCTACTCTGTCTTAGTCTGGAAGCTCTGTTGAAACCTGTCCACTGTGGGTAACCATGCTGGTATTTCAGATAAGGTGACATACCTTCCAGCATCATAGCAACATGCAAGCCACCACAGTACCACAAACAAATGGGTGGTGGAAAAACAGCTAAATCTATAGGAATATAGCTGCTGTGATGTCTGTACTTAAGTACAAACAGTTTGGAGCATTTATAGACTCCTATCTTTCTGTCAAGGAGCCCTAGTAGTGCAATGGGTAAGCACTAAGCTGGTAACCAGAAGGTTACCCAGGCGCTGTGTGGGAGAAAGACCTGGCTATATGCTCCTGTAAAATATTATGGCCTAGGAAACCCTATGGGGAAAGTTCTGCTCTGTCACATGGGATCACTATGAGTTGAAACTGACTGGACGGCACCTAACAACAATAATCTTTCTGTCACAATTTAGCATCAATTGCACTGATAAAAGTAAATGAGCATCCAAAGATTGGCAGCATGGGTTTCAGGAAGTCCCCGATGAGGATCATCAGAACAAAATGACAGAGGAGTCACAGTTTAGAGTTAAGCTCCTCAAAGCAGTGTGGCAGTCATTCTTCAGTGGAGAGGATTGCTCAGTAGCCCTGGAACTCTACTGTCTGGTATGTAGAGTGTGGTTTCTAGATGATTCACGCTGAAGTTAATGTTTGCTCAATCATTCCGTCTCTCGGCATACTATTACTTAGTCTTTACGATGGTCTAGATACAAGAATATCAGCAGGAATTATTAATAGATTAGCAATCATACTCTATAATACAGACCAAGGAGGTGATATAAACAAATGAAATAAGATATCTAAAAAAAATTTGGAAGTGGTCTGGCCAGGGTGATTTTAATAGAATTTGTCACAGAAGAAATTATGCCTGCCCAATGTTGCCAGATCTGATTTTTCAAGAACTAACAATAACCTGGATTTTGATGTGAACCCTGTAGGTTTTTAAATGCTGACGTGCATTATGAGGCCAACACTCCACTGGCCAATGTAAACACATTTGTTTTCCAGGTAGAGCTCATAGGCCTACCATCTGTGGTGCCTGCTACAGATGGAACTGGGCCAGGTAGAGCTGACTCCTCCTTATAAACTAGATGCAGGTCCCAAAATGAGCAGACCAGGTGAGCAATACTCCGTCTTCAGCAACACTCTGCTCCTCCAAGTTTATTTATAAGAAATACTTCTGTTTTGTGCCTATTTTTGCAATATTTTCTCGGCTGGACATTTGTAAATCTCAAGTATTTAAGGGAATTGTCCAATATAGTAGTTTCCTGTTATGTTTAGAATGCCAAATATCTTAACAAAAAATAATATACAGCAATATCAACTTATATCCAGAACCAAAGTTACCGTAGCTCAAGAATAGCAAAAAAAACAAAACACGTCTCCTGAAGTTACTCTGATCGGTTTGTGTGTGCTGCCTGGTGTGTAGTGATGAGAAGGGATCTCAGTTGGGAAGGACACAGGAGCAATCACTGAGGTCTGCATCATGGCCGGGCCAGGTGGGAACCCTCCTCCAGGTAAGTGCTCAGTGTCTCACTTGAACATTTTAACTGTTGTCGTTAGCTTCCGTTGAGTCGACTCCTGGCAACCTTAGGTACAATAAACAGAAGGAAATGTTGCCTGGCCTTGTGTCATCTTCAGTACCACCAGCATGTTTGAGTCCATCACTTCGCCTGTTGCGCCAGTCTATCTTACCAAGGGCCTGCTTTGCCCTCCATGGCCCTCTACTTCATCAAACATAATGTCCTCCTCCAGTGATTGATCCCTCCTGATGACGTATCCAAAGAAAGTGAATTTAACAATGTTCTGTTGTGATCCATAGGGTTTTCATTGGCTGATTTTTGGAAGTAGATCTGCAGACCCTTCTTCCTAGTCCGTCTTAGCCTGGAAGCTCCACTGACACCTGTCCACCATGGGTGATCTTGGTATTTGAAATACCGGTAGCATAGCTTCCAGTATCATAGCAATACGCGAGCCATCACAGTACAACAAACTGAGGTGGTGGGAATAGTTTACTTATGAGATGCTAAGTGCCCTGATAGCTGAAAATAAAAATGCAAATTATTATTGTAAAAACTTATTGTCTGAGTAGCAATGGGCCAGAAAATAAAGGGATTCATAAATATTTTAATGCCTGCTACATGGAAGGCACATTTGTAGGTATTGGGAATTCAGAAGTGAATAAAACCGACAAAATCCCCTTCCTTCATGCAGCTTAATTCTAAGTGTGGGGAGGGGGCGGAGAGACTGAAAAAACAAGCAAGGAAAATAGGTATGCTATATAGCAGAGCCCTGGTGGCTTAGTGGTTAAGAGCTTGGCTGCTAACCAAAAGATCAGCAGTTTGAATCCACCAGCTGCTCCTTAGAAACCCTATGGGGCAGTTCTACTCTGTCCTATAGGGTCATGATGAGTTTGGAATCAACTTGACGGCAACGGGTTTGGTTTTTTTTTATAGTGTATTAGAAGATGTTAACAGCAATGGAAAAAAAAATTAAAAAGGGAAGAGAAATAAGGACTGTGCATGTGTGTGTGTGTGTGTGTGGTGGATTGCAATTAATTAAAATAAAAAGCTAGGGTCAGAATATTCTGATCATCAAATAGACTTTGGTCAGCATTTTAGAAATGGAGTGGTCATACACCTGTCCTCCTCCCCCATCCTGTATTGTTTTACATGATATCGCCACCACTTACCACATTTTCACTACCTTTGTGGTCTCTGAAGCTACCAGATGTGCTCCTCCCCACTCCCAGCATAAATTAACATGTGCAATATCTGCTTATCATTTAGGAAGTACAATGTGAGTCACAAATCTAATCAATTAAGGAATATATAGACAAAAACTCAGTGATTAAATTCTTGCTTCCTAGATGCTCAGATATGCACTTGTAGGTTTGTAGTCTTCCTCAACTAATACCATTTAGGGAAGGTCTCCAAGGACTATACCCAGCCACACGGGGGAAATGTCCTTGGTTTCATGCCTCAGCCAAAGAAGCTGAGGGAAACCTAGGCCAGAAAGGATGGGGGAGAAGTGGAGGGGGAGTGCAACACAGATCCCAAACTCAGATTTCTTGAATGGGGAAAATTAGAGACATTTTCTCAAATAAAAGGACAGAAGAAACTATTCTCTCCATACAGAAGAGACAGTAAGAAAATCAAGGGACGGTTTTCCCACAATGCTTTGCATTTAGCAGGCTTTTGCAGAACTAATTTAATTTGGATAAAATGTGCTCAACTTGGTACAATAAGGACATTTTTTAGTGCTAGCCCTTTGCCTATCCAAAAATAGCACAAAATGCCTCAGAGATTTTTTTTTTGTCACTTAAAATTGTCTTATAAGTAAAGGTCATGGTGAAGATCCTACAAATAAAAGTTAAAATCAAGCAAAATAATCTTTTCAAAAGCAAAGTGTGTATAACAACAGGTGGATAGGATATTTGTACTTGGAACAAGACGGATTACTTTTTGTAATGGGCTCTTTTTTGTGATTCAGTGTTCTATGTTCATGGTTAGCTTATAACATGTGTAAATTAAAATGCCCACAGTGATTCTCTGCAGCTCAGGTTGCAATGATCAGGATTTAATTGAGGAACTTTTTTCAACTCCAGTTTTCTAGGTCTTGGTCAAGTGGGAACACTATCAAAGTTGGTTTAATAGTTTCATGGACCAGGGGCTATATATGCCCATGTTACATTTTTCTACCCCTGGAAGTTTATTGGTAGACATTTGAGCCACTTTGGTACATTCTGGCATCGTGGTGGATACTGGTGCAACTGCCTAAAAAACAAGGAAGTTGGTCTGTGCCACATTTGAGTGTTGAGAGCCATTTGTATGAGGGGATGTTTCCTGGAGGAGTGATTGTGTGAAACTTTTGTGTCTTTTGGCTTCTGTACAGCGAGATGAGGCTTGCAAGTATGTTTACTATTTCCTTTGAGTTATTGGGAAGGTACAGTTACCAGCATTCGGAAATATTCAAGAAGATGAGTTATTTTGGGGGTGAAAACAGTTTGTGATGCACTTCCTGGGCCATGGGATTGATGTGTCCCACAAATGCAATGTGCATCATGGAACATGGTACCAATATGGCCCACTCTAAATCAAACTGATAACAATTATGTGCAGCAAGTGCAATGTTTAGTCAGTATTTAGTGTGTATTTTTGGAAAGTTTAGCAAGATATTTTATGGCTCAAGTGTAACCAGGAAGTGTGATGAACCATGGGACTCATATGTCCCACATGTGTGATGTGCTTCTTGGAACATGGGACTGATATGTTCCACTTGCAGTTGGCACACCATTTTCTCGAGTAATAAAGAACTACCAACAAACAGTGATTCAGCATCCATTCCATTAGTAAAAAAAAAGACACCACCAAAAAAAAAAAATTAAAAAAAAATAATTCATCCATGAAAGTGTTAAATGACTAATGATAACTGAAGAGAGATGCTACACCTAATATTCTTGTTAATAAAAAAAAAAAGTCATAGAAGATTCCTAGACACATCCAAACACCTTCAGGGACTGAGTTACTGGGTCTGAGGACTGAGGACCATGGTCTCAGGAGACATCTGGGTCAATTGGCATAACAAAGTTCATAAAGAAAATATTCTACATCTTATTTTGATAAGTAGTGTCTGAGGTCTTAAAGGCTTGTGAGCAGCCATCTAAGATACATCTATTTGTCCCATCCCATCCGGAGCAAGAGAGAATGAAGAAAACCAAAGACACAAGGAAAATATTAGTCCGAAGGGCTCATGGATCACATGAACCACAGCCTCCACCAGCCTGAACCCAGAAGAACTAGATGGTGCCCAACTACCACCACCAGCTACTCTGACCAGGATCACAGTAGAGAGTTCCAGACAGGATGGTAGAAAAATGTACAGCAAAATTCAAATTCACAGAAAAAGACCTGACTTACTGGTCTGACAGAAACTGGAGGAACCCCCGAGGCTCTGGCCCGCAGACACCCAGCTGACTCACCATTCAGTCAAAGATTAGACAGGCCTATAAGACAGACAATAACACACAGGAGGAGCATGCTTCTTAGTTCAGTCAAGTCTGCGAGACCAAATGGGCAACACTTGCCCAGAAACAAAGATAAGAAGGCAGGAAGGAACAGGAAAACTGGACAAATGGACACACGGAACCCAGGGTGGAAAAGGAGAGCGTGCTGACCCACTGTGGGAATTGCAATCAGTGTGACAAAACAATGTGTATATAAACTAATTTGTGCTGTAAACTTTCACCTAAAGCACAATAAAATTTAAAATATATATATAAAGTGGAATCACAAAACTGGGTAACAAATTGCAGTTAAATGACTACGAAGATGAATGGTAATGTTGCATTGGAATATTTTCAACCAAGGCTAAATAGATAACTTCAATGATCTTCCTTGCATAAGGTTACAAGGAAGGAAATGACATGCAGGTCACGAAGCAAAGCTAATGTATTTACTGCTATGTTGAACTAGTCATATTGCATTAAAAACAAAAAAAAACATTGATTGTTAAATTGATTCCAACTCATGGCGACCCCATGTGTTACGGAGTAGAACTGCTCCATAGGGTTTTCTTGGTTTTAATCTTTACAGAATCAGGTCGCCAAGCCTTTCTTCTGCAGTCACTGGGTAGGTTCAAACTGCCAACCTTTAGGTTAGCAGTTGATCGCAAACCACTTGTGCCACCCAAGCTCTATCATACCTGTTATTAGATATGTTCTTTCACCCAGTTAGGATGTGAACTAGATCACTGATGGTCTTGCAGTATAAATGAACTGGTGAACTTCTGAAGGTGAATGTTTTGCTTTGTCCAAAACGCAAGTTAATACAATTGCTGTTTATTCAGGAAAGGAAATGCTGAGATCAGAGCCCAGGTATGCTGGTTCCTCACTTCAGAGCTGTGTGAGCAGAGGGCTGTATCCCATCACCAAAGCTGTTGTTCTCAAGGGCAGAGCTGCAAACAGCTGTATATCCAGGATGAATCTGCAACAAAATGAGAAACAAAAAGGGTGATGTAATAAGTTTTACATAAGCTAATTACTCATTTAAAAAACTGTCCTTTATTCTGAGATTTTCATCATGAAATTAAAGAAGTATAAGGTAAAGATTTATTGTGTGAGTATATGTTTATACCGGAGGCAATTTGAATGTGCATCTTTTGTTAGTCAACTGAGTTTTTTAAAATGTATTTTACTGATAAAGTAAAAATCGAGGACAACTGAACTAAAAAAATTCACATTATTATTTGTTCTCTTCTCAAAACACTAGACTGGACGTCAACTATAAAAGATCTGTTGTTGTTGTTGTTAGGTGCCATTGAGCCAGCCCCTGACTCGTGGTGACCCCATGTACAACCGAACGAAATGCTGCCAGTCCTGAGCCATCTCATTCCCATGATTAGTTGCGGATCAGACCATTGTGAGCCATAGGGTTTTCATTAGCTGACTTTCGCAAGTAGATCGTCAGCCTTTCCTTTCTAGTCCATCTTAGTCTGGAAGATTCGCTGAAGACCCCACTGATAGATGGGTGGTGGCTGCACATGTGGTGTATTGGCTGGGAATCAGCCTCGAGTCTCCTGCATAGAAGGTGAGAATTCTACCACTGAACCACCAATGCCTTGTATGAAAGATCTAAATTTTGCAAAAAGCATACACACACAAAAAGATTAACAGGATGAAAGATCAAATAACTCATCAAGAAGTCAAGTTCTATCAGTGTAGTCAATCAGAATTCAAAAAAGTTTGACCTAACAGCCAGTTACAGGAATGCATTCCCACCGTGTATATTTAGGGGGCAAACTGGAAATTCACAAGTTAGCAGACAAGTAAAGATCTGCGGGGAAATGGTGAGGAATTTGTCATAACTCAAATCTGGTGCTCAGCCTTGGGCTGAGTTTCATATTAGTCTTAATAGAAGCATGTCTGTAGTGGACACAGAATAAGAGAAATGTACCCAGGATTTATTGAGCATGAGGTTAAAAAAAAAATCCATTTTTGGTAGGGTCGTTTTTCTTCTGCAATAAATGATTACATGAGGGAAAAAAGAAAAGCTTAAAATTGGTGTCAAGCTCTTTATTCCATCCATTTGGGATTAGCTGGAAGATAAATATATCTGTATATATAATGTATCACTTATGATGAAGTTGGAAAGATGGAGAGGAGAAAAATATCAAGCAGGCAGAGATTTGTGAGGATTTAGCTGAACTGGTTACAATAAAGTTTGTCAAATAGTAATGGACTATCAATGAATTTTATTGACTTAGTTTGATATACAAGCTGAATATAGTCTTTAAACCAATTTTATGAGGAAATAAATGTTACAAAATGAGAATGTATCACTCTTCCCTGCCTAAGATTTTCAGATAAAGGCATTTTTCTCATCTCTTAACAAAACATATGATACACTAAAACATTGATCTTTGTCAAATTTGGGAGCTTGTATTAAATTGCAATTGTGCAGCTAGACCAATGTGCTATTTCTCCACTCAGGCACACACATTTTTAAAGACAGAGGCTTCAATACAGCTTCTCAAAATGTTTCCATCTTTCTACTATGCACTGGGTGGAATCAAGACGTGGATTTTGAGGACAAGATGGTAGCCGTAACGATATTCTTTCCTCTTCCACATCATTTCTAATCCTCCCCCCATGCTCCATCTCTTGGTTTTAGTTGAGTTGTTGAGTGCTTATCTCTTTACTTGGTGGAGTCCCTGGGTGGTGTTGCCAGTCGAAAGATTGGAGGTTCGAGTCCACCAGAGGCACTTGGCAGAAAGTCCTAGCAGTCTACTTCCGAAAAATCAGCCATTGAAAACCGTGTGGAGCACAGTTCTCCTTTGACACATACAGGATTGCTATGACTTGGAGTTGACTCAGTGGCAACTAGTTTCTTTACCTGGCACATGTTAAATGACTACCTGCCTCACCATGCATTCTACTTCTGTGAACTTCTAAAAAGGCGGTTATAACAGAAGACGACAGTAGTATGGTGGGAAATATGTGTGCATAGTTTCAGGAAGTCTAGGGTGTTAGGTTATTTTTGGTACCATTTTTCATCCACCTAAAATATTCCAGGAGCCCTGATGGCACAGTGGTTAAGAGCTTGGCTGCTAACCAAAAGGTCAGCAGTTCAAATCCACCAGCTGCTCCTTGGAAACCCTATGGGGCAATTCTACTCTGTCCTATAGGGTCGCTATGAGTCGGAATCAACTCTACAGCAATGGGTTCGAAATATTCCAATCTGTGGTGCACCAGATATGTGACGTTCTAAATGAGCAGTCTTCACTTAGGTTACTGTAGTGACCTGGATTACTTCCTTCTTCGTATTCCAAACTGGCTCTCTGTTAAAGCTAGTGATTTGGGGTTAATTTAAGATTAAATCCATCACAGTCTGGTTGAAAATTCCACCTCAGGCTTTTTCTCTCCTCTCTTGTATCTTAGCAAGGCTCACCACAGCAGAGCAGCAGCAGAAGAATCACTTGCTCTTGTCACCAGGATCTCTCACGCCAGGCCAGCCCCTCACTCCCGCCTGCCGTATTTAGATTGAAGGATAGATATTGACATACTAACGAAGCCAAGAGATCTACACAAGATATGCGGGGTACGGGGGAGGGGTTTTCTAGGGTCCATCCTCTTGACGACATGTTATGTCCTCACCCACCACTCCAATTGTTCCCCACATTCCTGATGGTACTGTTATTGCTGAAGATACTTCTGCTCTCATGCTTTGTCTGGGACACTGTGCACTGGCCTCTGTGATTGGCATCACACCTCAGATTCTCAGGGGCTTATTTCTTTCTGCCCTTGCTCCCAGGGAATGAGAGTAGACGGCGGGGCCCTCAACTGTCCTGACTTTCTTCTTGGTCTCCCTTCACTTCATAACCCACCCCCTGGCCCCAGGCCCTCTTTATAGAATGGAATTATGGGACTGAGGCAGTTATAAAACCAGTTATACCCCAACAAGTACACCTAAAAATCTACCTCACTGCTGAATTCTTGACTGTTATATTAGAAGCAGGAATCCTTGGGTGGTGCAAATAGTGGATGCACTCAGCTGCTAACTGAAAGGCTGGAGATTTCAGTCCATCCAGAAGTGCCTCAAAAGAAAGGCCTGGCGGTCTTCTTTCAAAAAATCAGCCATTGAAAACCCTATGGAATGCAGTTCTATTCTGACACACACGGGATTGTCATGAGTCAGAGTCAACTTGATGGCAACCGCTTTTTTCTTTTTTTTTTTTTTCCTAATCTCACAAGCTGGGAATCTCCATTCATTGGTCACTGGTAGTCTGGGTACCCTGTTAGTAAATAGGGACAAAATTTCAGGGCAAAAGAAGAGAGTAGTACCCACTGTTGGATGTATTTAATTTAAATAGACATGGCATAGTAGTTGAGATGATGAAGTGTGGAAACAAATAACTCAGTTGAAATCCTAGCTCTCCCACCCACTAGCCATACTTTATCATATGTAGTAATTTATCTAACTTGTCTGTCTTCAGTGTCCTCATCTGTAAAATACAGATAATTGTCCCTGCTTTGCAGGATGGTTGTGGAGATTAAATATAGTTTTAAACACAAGGCTTATCAAAGAGAGTGACTGATGAATCGGAAGTGTCCAATCATTGTTAGCACTTATGATTAACCAGTTTTCATTAACAGCAGCTCTCATATTATTCTACCATACACTTGCTACTGTTTTAGTACATCATACCAAATCTTTAGCAATTCAGTTAGTATTAAAAGGCCGAACACCACGTAGCAAATCCCAGCAGGGACTCAGATCCTTACCAACACTTATAAGTAGTGCAAATAAATGCAGTTTGGATTAGGAGTGTAAGGTGTGCGGTGTCTTCCTAGCCTGCAAGACTGGGCTGACAGTGTTGCCTGGCTGACCTGCAGGGCATTAGCATAATTCTCTGCTCACGGTTGGTTTTTAACAACAAAACCTTTGACTGATTGACAATCTAGAAATTCCAAAAGTTCAGTGGCAGGTACAATTATTTGTCCAAATGATTATTTGCAACTTGTAAAACAATGGGGGAGTAGGATTAGAACTAGGAAGACTTAAGCAAGTAATAACATGTTAGTAGGAGTTCATGGAAGTGCAGTTTAGGGGTTAAGCTAAAGTTATACCTGTGTCCACACACTAAGCATTCACTCTCTTAAACCCTTTCACCAACCACCCATTTGGAACCAAGGAATAAATTACAAAGAGGAAACACATTGTAAAGAGATAGCCAGCCTGAATTATCATCCTGTCTAATATCAATGAGCTCTGGTGGCGTAGTGGTTAAAGATCCTGGCTGCTAACCAGAAGGTTGGCAGTTTGAATCCACCAACTGCTCTTTGGAAACCCTCAGGGGCAGTTCTATTCTGTCCTGTAGGGTCGCTATGAGTTGGAATTGACTCGATGGCGATGGGTTTTTGATATCAAAATTCCTATAAAGAACATTGTTGTTGTTGTCAGGTGTCATACAGTCAGTTCCAACTCCTAGCAACCCCATGAATAACAGAAAGAAACCTTGCTCGGTCCTGCACCATCCTCATAATCATTGCTGTGTTTGAGCCCCTTGTTGCAGCCACTGTGTCAATCCATCTCGTTGAGGGACTTCCTCTTTTTAAAGAACATTAGAACAAAAAATTCTTATAAAGAATAGTAGAATAATAAAAAAAGAACATATAAAGAACATTAGAACTAAAAAGCCAAATTGTGGTAGACCAGTAAGTCTATTAAGCTAAGCAGTGCATCTTTGTACAGGTATCAAGATTTGTGTTAAGTAAATGCGGTAGTTAACCTTGCAAGATATCAGTCTTTAAGTTAAGGATGGATTCCTCTCATGTCTAACTGCCTGTAATAACTCAGGTGTTTTATTAAAGAACTTATTTGCATTTATGCTAACTTTGTACTTTATTGAAAAACAACACTTCAAGAATTTATTTATTCCTGTTAACAAATAGAAATAACATTTTATAAAAATATATAAAAGTGATCATCCCATATGTGCATTTCTTGAAATTAAATTTCTTTCTTTCTTTTTTTTCTCCATTCTCCTCCCCTTCCTGCCTTGCCGTCTCCATAGTACCCATGTTAACAGAACATATGCCCCTCCCTGGTTCTCCTCAGTGTTGTAGGTAGGTATGTGCACACACGTTAGCACATTTACAGGTGTTTTTAAGATTACATTCACATCTCCATCTTGGTTTTCTCACTTGCTACCCTCAAAGTCAAGTGGTATGGAGGTTCTTTGTTTTTTAAGGGCTTCATACTAGTTCGCTGGTGTGAATAGACCATAATTTATTCAGCCCTACCACACTGAAAGACATTTACTCTGTTTCAGCAATTTTGCACCTATGGACGATGCTACTATAAATATCTCAGTGCATGTACCATACCATTAACTTGGAAGGAGAGTAATTATTATTTCCATTTTACAGATGTGGAAACAACAGCTAAGAAAATTAACTAATGTACAAAGGATCACACCATGGACCCTGTTTGAGTCTAATCTCATATTTCCCAATATACCACATGACACTATTTTTCTTATTCTGGCTTCTTAAAAATTTAAGTTTATTAAATGAAAAAATGTGTTTTTCTTTCTAAGTCAGCTAATAGATCAAGTACCTGGCAGTGGAGATGAAACAGAACTTTGAAATTTAAGAAGAAAAAAAGTTTACGTTTTTAAAATGAATGAGTCTCTTAAAATGCCATGATTTCTTTCAAATTTAGACTTACTAGGGAAATTATGACATATTAGAATTCAAAGAAACACTTTTAATTCAGGATACTTCAAATTGCCAGGTAAAACTTAATGGGCATCGCAGACTTCTGTATTTTGGACTGATGTATCAGCTTGATTGGACTAAACCTCACCCTGACCACTACATATGAAACCCTCTTGGAATTCATTACAGAAAAACCAACATAGGCAGAACTTGGGGGACTGTGATCTCTGAGAAAAGGAAAGAACCCAAGGGGCTCTACATTTACCCTGGCTTTTTTTCTTGAAGCCATTTTCCTACTTTATGTGCAGGAAAATAGATTCTGAGAAGAAACTGATAGTCTTACTGGTGAAAAGGCACAGAAGTCAGCATTCAGAGCTGTCACATTGGCTGGTATTGGAGGGCTAAACCCAGAGAAGACAAACTTGCCGAGAAATAAGCCCTCGAAATCTCTGAACAAATTCCTCTCAAGTCATTGGCTGATTCCTAAGCTAAACATATTTAGGGTTGTTGTTGTTAGGTGCCATCAAGTCAGTTCTGACTCACAGGGACCCTATGTACAATAGAACAAAAACTGGCTGGTCCTGCGCCATCCTCATAGTCGTTATTATGCTTGAGGCCATTGTTGCAGCCACTAGGTCAGTCCATCTGGTTGAGGGTCTTCCTCTTTTTTGCAGACCCTCTTCATTACCAAGCATGATGTACTTCTTCAGGGATTAATCCCTCCTGAGAACATGTCCAAAGTATGTGACATGAAGTCTAAAGAGCATTCTGGCTGTACTTCTTCCAAGACATATTTGTTCGTTCTTCTGGCAGTCCATGGTATATTCAAAATTCTTCGCTGACACTGTAATTCAAAGGTGTCAATTCGTTTTCAGTCTTCCTTATTCATCGCTCAGCTTTTGCATGCATATGAGGCAATTAAAAACACTACGGTTTGGGTCAGGTCCACCTTAGTCCTTAAAGTGATATCTTTGCTTTTTAACACTGTAAAAAGGTCTTTTGTAGCGGATTTGCCCAATGCAATATGTTATTTGATTTCTTGACTGCTGCCTCCATGAGTGTTGATTGTGGATTCAAGTAAAATGAAATCCTTGACAATGTCAATCTTTCTCCGTTTATCATGATATTGCTTATTGGTCAAGTTGTGAGGATTTTTGTTTTCTTTATGTTGAGGTGGAATCCATACTAAAAGTTGTGGTCTTTGATCTTCATCAGTAAGTGTTCCAAGTCCTCTTCACTTTCAGCAAGCAAGGTTGTGTCATCTGCATATTGCAGATTGTTAATGAGTCTTCTTCCAATCCTGTTGCCCTGTTCTTCTTCATATAGTCCAGCTTCTCTGATTGAATAAGTATGGTGAAAAGATATAACCCTGATGGACGTCTTTCCTGACTATACACCACGCAGTAACCCCTCGTGTTCTGTTCGAACGACTGCCTCTTGATCTATGTACAGGTTCTGCATGAGCACAATTAAGCATTCTGGAATTCCAATTCATTGCAATGTTATCCACGATTTGTTATGATACACATAGTCAATGCATTTCTATAGTCAATGCATTTGCATAGTCGACAAAAAAACAGGTAAACATCTTTTTGGTATTCTCTGCTTTCAGCCAGGATCCATCTGACATCAGCAATGCTATCCCTCATTCCACGTCCTCTTCTGAATCCGGCTTGAATCTGGTAGTTCCCTGTAGATGCATTGCTGCAGCTGCTTTTGAATGATCTTCAGCGAAATTTTACTTGCATATGATGTTAGTGATATTGTTCGATAATTTCCACATTCTGTTGGATCACCTTTCTTTGGAATATGCATAAATATGGATCTCTTTCAGTTGGTTGGCCAGGTAGCTATCTTCCAAATTTCTTGGCATAGACGAGTGAGCACTTCCAGCACTGCATCCATTTGTTGAAACATCTCAATTGGTATTCCGTCAATTCCTGGAGCTTTGTTTTTCCCCAAGGCCTTCAGTGAGCTTGGACTTATTCCTTCAGTGCCATAGTTCTTGATCATACTACCTCCTGAAATGATTGAATGTTGACCAATTCTTTTTGGTACAGTGATTCTGTGTATTCCTTCCATCTTCTTTTGATGCTTCCTGCATCCTCCAGTATTTTGCCCACAGAATCCTTCACTATTGCAACTTGAGGCTTTAATTTTTTCTTCAGTTCTTTCATCTTGAGAATGCTTAAAGTACGACCTTGAGTATATCCCACCTGAATTTAGAGACCATCTCAAGAATAGTTTTTCTAAAAAAAATTTATTTATTTTTTAATTGAACTTTAGATCAAGTTTTACAGAACAAACTAGTTTCTCATTAAACAGTGAATATATGGATTTATAACATTGGATAACAACCCCATGACATGTCAACACTCCCTTCACGAATCTGGACTTCCTATTGTCAGCTTTCTTGTCCCTCCCTGTCTTCTAGACTTGCCCCTGGGCTGGTATGCCCTTTAGTCTCATTTTGTTTTATGGGCCTGTCTAATCTTTGGCTGAAGGGTGAACCTCTGGAGTGACTTCATTACTGAGTTAAAAGGGTGTCTGGGGGCCATACTCTAGGGGTTTCTCCAGTCTCTGTCAGGCCAGTAAGTCTGGTCTTTTTTTGTGAGTTAGAATTTTGTTCTACAGTTTTCTTCAGCTCTGTCCAGGACTCTCTGTTGTGATCCTTGTCAGAGCTGGTCAGTGGTAGTAGCCAGACACCATCTTGTTGTACTGGACTCAGTCTGGTGGAGGCTGTGGTAGATGTGGTCCATCAGTCCTTTGGACTAATCTTTCCCTTGTGTCTTTGGTTTTCTTCATTCTCCCTTGCTCCCGAAGGGGTGACACCAGCGGAGTATCTTAGATGGCTGCTCACAAGCTTTTAAGACCCCAGATGCTACTCACCAAAGTAGAACGTAAAACATTTTCTTTATTGACTGTTATGCCAGTTGACCTAGATGTTCCCTGAGACTATGGCTCCCAGAGCCCTCAACCCAGCAATATGGTCCCCCAGGGAGTTTGGATGTGTCTATGGAGCTTCCATGACCTTGCCTTGGACAAGTTGTGCTGGCTTCCCCAGTATTGTGTACTGCCTTACCCTTCACCAAAGTTACCACTTATCTATTGTCTATTTAGTGTTTTTCCCTCCCACCCTTCCCCTCCCTTGTAATCATCAAAGACTGTTTCTTTTTGTGTGCAAACCTTTTCATGAGTTTCTATAGTAGTGGTCTCATACAATATTTGTCCTTTTGTGATTGACTTATTTCACTCAGCATAATGCCCCCAGATTCATCCATGTTGTGAGATGTTTCACGGATTCATCATTGTTCTTTATCATTTTGTAGTATTCCATTGTGTGTATGTACCATAGTTTGTTTATCCATTCATCTGTTGATGGGCACCTAGGTTATTTCCATCTTTTTGCTATTGTGAATAACGCTGCAATGAACATGAGTATGCATATGTCTTTTCGTGTGATGGCCCTTATTTCTCTAGGATATATTCCTAAGAGTGGAATTACTGGATCATATGGTATTTCTAGCTTTTTAAGGAAGCACCATATGGTTTTCCAAAATGGTTGTACCATTTTTCATTACCACCAACAGTGCATAAGAGTTCCAATATCCCCACAGCCTCTCCAACATTTGTTATTTTCTATTTTTTTATTCGTGCCAGTGATGTCGGGGTGATATGTTATCTCATTGTGGCTTTGATTTGCATTTTTCTAATGGCTAGTGATCGTGAGCATTTCCTTATGTATCGGTTAGCTGCTTGAATCTCTTCTTTGGTGAAGTGCCTGTTCATATCCTTTTCCCATTTTTTAATTGGATTATTTGTCTTTCTGTTGTAGAAGTGTTGGATTTTCCTGTAGATTTTAGAGATTATTCCTTTGTTGAATTTGTCATAGTCAAATTTTTTTTTCCCAGTCTTTAGGTTTTCTTTTTACTCTTTTGATGAAGTCTTTTGATGAGCATAAGTGTTTAATTTTTAGAAGATACCAGTTAGCTAGCTTATCTTCTGGTGTTTGTGCATTGTTAGTTACAGTTTATATCCTGTTAATGCCGTGTATTAGGGCCTCTAGAGTTGACCATATTTTCTCTTCTATGATCTTTATAGTTTTTGGTTTTATATTTTAGTCTTTTATCAGTTTTGAATTAGTTTTTGTGTAAGGTGTGAAGTATGGGTCCTGTTTCATTTTTTTGCTGATGGACATCCAGTTTTGCCAGCACCATTTTTTTAAAAAGACTGTCTTTTCCGCATTTGATGGACTTGAAGCCTCAGTTGAAGATCAGGTGACCGTAGGTAGATGGATTTACATCTGGGTTCTCAATTCTGTTCCATTGGTCAATGTGTCTGTCATTGTACCAGTACTGGGCTGTTTTGACTACCATAGCTGTATAGTAGGTTCTGAGGTCAGGTAGTGTGTGTCCTCCTACTTTATTCTTCTTCAATAGTGCTTTACTTATCTGGGGCCTCTTCCTTTCCCATACAAAGTTAATGATTTGTTTTTCCATCTCATTAAAGAATGCTGTTGGTATTTGGATCGGGATTGCATTGTATTTGTAGATTGCTATGGGTAGAATTGACATTTTCACAACATTAAGTATACCTATGCATGAGCATGGTATGTTTTTCATTTATGTAGGTCTCTTTTGGTTTCTTGCAATAGTGTTTTGTAGTTTTCTTTCTATAGGTCCTATGAATCCTTGGTTAGATTTATTCCTAAGCATTTTATTTTTTTCAGGGCTATTATAAATGGTATTGTTTTCCTGATTTCCTTTTCATCGTTCTTTTTATTGATGTGTAAGAATCTTATTTTTGTATGTTTATCTCATATCCTGCTACTCTGTCAGATCTTTCTATCAGTTCTAGTAGTTTTCTGGTGGAGTGTTTTGGTATGTATAGTATTATATCGTCTGCAAATAGGGACAGTTTTACTTCTTCCTTACCAATTTGTTTGCCCGTTATTTCTTTTTCTTGCCTTATTGCACTAGCTAGGAATTCCAGCACAATGTTAAATAGGAGTGGTGATAAAAGACATCTTTGTCTTGTTCCTGTTCTCAAGGGAAATGTTTTCAGCCTCTTTCCATTAAGAATTATTTTGGCTGTTGATTTTGCATAGATGCTCTTTATTATGTTGAGAAATTTCCCTTCTATACCTATTTATTGAGAGTTTTTATCAGGAATTGCTGTTGGACTTTGTCAAATGTCTTTTCTGGGTCAATTGAGATGGTCATGTGATTCTTTTCTTTCCTTTTATTTATATGGTGGATTACATTGATTGATTTTCTAATGTTGAACCATCCTTGCATCCCTGGTATGAATCCCACTTGATTGTGATGTATTTATTTATTTTTTTGTATGATGCTGAATTCTATTGGCTAGAATTTTGCTGATATTTTTTGCATCTATATTCATGAGGGATGTTGGTGTGTAATTTTCTCTTTTTGTGGTGTCTTTGCCTGGTTTTGGTATCAGGGTTATGCTGACTTCATAGAATGAATTTGGAAACACCCTTCCTTTTCTGTGTTCTGAAATAGCTTAAGTAGTACTGGTGCATGCTCTTCTCTGAATTTTTGGCAGAATTCTCCAGTGAAGCCATCTAGATGGAGGCTTTCTTTTGTTGGGAAGCCTTTTTTAAATTACCTTTTCAATGTCTTCACTTGTTGTGGATCTATTCAGATTTTCAACTGCAGTTTGTGCTAGTTTGAGTAGGAAGTATGTTTCTAGAAATTTTTCCATTTCTTCTAGGTTTTCAAATTTGTTGGTGTATAGTTTTTCATAGTATGTGTTATGATCCTTTTTATTTCAGTTGAGTCTGTTGTAATGTCCCCCATTTCATTTCTTATTTGCAAATTCTCTTGTTTTTCTTTTGTCAGTTTGTCCAATGGTTTGTCGATTTTGTTGATCCTTTCAAGGAACCAACTTTTGGTTTTGTTGATTCTTTCTATTGTTTTTCTGTTCTCCATTTCATTTATTTCTGCTCTGATCTTTATTATTTCCTTTCTTCTGGTGGCTGTGGGCTTCTTTTGCTGTTCTCTTCCTGTTTGTTCAAGCTGTGTAGCTAATGTTTTGATTTTATCCCTTTCTTCTTCTTTGATGTGTGCATCTATTGCTATAAATTGACCTCTGAGGACTGCCTTTGGTATTTCCCAAAGGTTTTGGTATGATGTGTTTCATTCTCATTTGATTCTAGGAATTTTTTGATTCCATCTTTGATTTCTTCTATTACCCAGTGGTTTTTAAGCAGGGTGTTATTCAGTTTCCATGTGTTTGATTTTTTTTCCTTGCTCTTCTTGTTGTTAGTTTCTACCTTGATGGTGTTGTGGTCAAAGAAGATACTTTGTATTATCTCAGTGTTTTGGATTTTGTCGAGGGTTGCTTTGTGGCCTAAGATGTGCTCTATTCTGAAGAATGTTCCATGTGCCTTGGAAAAGAATGTGTACTTTGCAGCTGTTGGGTGGAGTGTTCTGTAAATGTCTATGAGGTCAAGTTGGCTGATTGCACCCTTTAGCTCTTCTGTATCTTTGCTGAGTTTCTTCCTAGATGTTCTGTCCTTTACCAAGAGTGGTGTGTTGAATTCTCCTACTATTATTGTGGAACTGTCAATTCCTCTTTTCAGTGCTGTTAGAGTTTGTTTTATGCATTTTGGAGCCCTGTCATTGGGTGCGTAGATGTTTATTATGGTTATGTCTTCATGGTGGACTGTCCCTTTAATCATTATATAATGTTCTTCTTTGTTTTTTATGGTGGATTTTGTTTTAAAGTCTATTTTATCTGAGATTAGTATTGCCACCCCTGCTATTTTTTGGTAGATTTTGCTTGATATGTTTTTGCTAGCCTTTGATTTTTAATACATTTAAGTCTTTTTTCTAAGGTGTGTCTCTTGTAGACAGCATATTGATGGGTTCTTTTTTTTTTTTAATCGTTTCTGTCACTGTGTGGATGCATTTAAGCCATTCACATTCAGTGTGATTATTGATAGGCATAATTTTATTGTTGTCATTTTGTAGTGCTTTTTTTTTTGATTGCTGATGTTTTCTTTGTTCCTCTTACTCTTCTGTGCTGAATTCCTTTCATATGTGTATTATTTTTCATTTCTTTCGTTTTTGTAGATTTTGTGTTTACAGAGACTTCATGTTTTTCTTCTTTATTTTGATGAGTAGGTTTGTTAACTTTCTTTGTGGTTACCTGGAAGTTTACCCCTGTCTTCCTAAGTATAAACCAGTCTTTAATCACTTGATAATGCTTTGACTTCCTCTCCATTTGAAAGTTCTATACCTATATGATTTATTCCTTCTTTTATTGTTATGATGTTGTTGTCATTTATAGATTGACGTCTCTGGTTCCCTGTTGTAAATATTTTTCATTTTGTTTTATCTTTGAGAGTTCATTACCTAGGTTGGTATCTGGCTGATGTGATCTTACTTGCTAGATTTAGGTTGTTGTCTGATGTTGTTGGTTCTTTAACCGAAAGACTCTCTTTAATAATTCTTGTAAGTTTGGTTTGGTTTTTACATATTCCGTTAATTTCTGTTTTCCTGGAAATGTCCTAATTTAGCTATCATATTTGAGTGAGAGTTTTGCAGGATATATTATTCTTGGCTGGCAGTTTTCTTCTTTCAAGATTTTATATATGTCATCCCATTGCTTTCTCGCCTGCATGGTTTCTTCCAAGTAATCAGAGCTTGGTCTTATTTTTTCCCGTTTGTATCTGACTTTTTATTTTCTTGAGCTGCTGTCAGGATTCTTTCTTTGTCTTTGGTTTTAGTGAGTGTGATTATGATAGGTCTTGGTGATTTTCTTTTGGAGTCTGTCCTATATGGGGTTCATTGAGCTTCTTGGATAGTCAGCTTTTCATCTTTCATGATATTAGAGAAGTTTTGAAACGTTCTTTTTGATGATTAATGGGATGCCATTCCTCTTCAATTTGTCATTCCTGGCACAGTAGACCATATGATTGTTTGATTCAAAATGGCCAACACCAGTCCATTTCAGCTTACTAATGCCTAGGATATTGATCTTTATGCATTCAATTTCATTTTTAATTACTTCCAATTTTTCAAGATTCTTACTTTGTGTATTCCATGTTCCAATTATTAATGGATATTTGCTGCTGTTTCTTTTCATTTTGAGTTGTGTTTCATCAAGAAATGCAGGTCCTGAAAGCTTTACTCCATCTCCTTTATTAAGGTTGACTCTACTTTGAGGAGGTGGCTCTTCTCAGGTAGTATTTTGAGTGTCTTTCAACCTCAGGGTCTCATTTTTCAGCCCTTTATCAGACACTGTATCAGCACTAAAGCCACTGTTATTCATAAGGTTTTTGATGGCAAATTTTTTAGAAGTAGGTCACCAGGTCCTTCTACCTAGTCTGTCTTAGTGTGGAAGCTCCACTGAAACCTGTTCACTATGGATGAACCTGCTTGTATTTGAAATGCCAGTGGCATAGCTTCCAGCATCACAGCAACATGCAAGCCACTAGAGTATGACAAGCAGGCAGATAAGTTGTAGTATAATATACAGAATTGTAATGTATTTGCAAATTACAGCACAAAGAAGGTGGGTGACATCATAGCTGTAGTTGACTAAGGTAATGAAATTTAATTCCTAACAAAGAGAAATAGGACATTACATAGTGATGAAAGGGTTACTCCAACAGGAAGATATAACAATTATAGGCATATATGCTCCTAACAACAGAGTTACATATGAAACAAAAACTGACAGAATTGAAGAGAGAGGTAGTTCAATTTAGTAAATGGAGTTCTAACTTTTTCACTTTTAATAAAGTATAGAACAAGCAGATAGAAGGTCAATAAGGAAACAAAGAACTTGAATGACACTATAAGCCAACTAGACCTAACAGATATATAGCAGGCACTCAATGCAATAGCAGTAGAATATAAATTCTTCTCAAATGGACATGGAAAATTCTTCAGCACAGATCATATTCTAGGCCACAAAACAAATCTCAACAAATTTTAAAAGATTGAAATCATACAAAGTATTTTCTCTAACCCCAGTGGAATCAAACTAGAAATCAATGACAAAAGGAAAACTGGAAAATTCACAAATATGAGGAAATTAAATGACATACTCTTAAACAATCAATGAGTCAAAAAAGAAATCACAAGAGAAATTAGAAAATTCTTTGAGGTAAATGAAAACAAAGGCATATCATGCCAAAACTAATGGGATGTAGTGAAAGCAATGCTCAGAGAGAAACTTGGAGCTGTAAATGCCTACATTAAAAATAAGAAAGATCTAAAGTAAATCTAACATCCACCTTAGGAACTACAAAAAGAAGAGAAAACTATACCCAAAGCAATCAGGCTGAAGGAAATAAAAAAGATTCAAGTGAAGAGAAATGAAATAGAGAACAACAACAAAAAGTAGAGAGAATCCACAAAACCAACAATTTGTTCTTTGAAAAAATTATCAAAATTGATAAACCTTTAACTAGATTCACAAAAAGAAAAAAAGAGAAGACTTCAAATGACTGAAATCAGCAACAAAAACATGGACATTACTACCCACCTTACACAAATATAATGGAATATAAGAGAATACTATGAACAGTTGTATACCAACAAATTAGGTAACCTTGATGAAAAGAACAATTCCTAGAAACAAATTAACTTAGTTAAAAAAAAACAAAAAAACTTCTAACAAAGAAAAATACAGAACCAGATGGCTTTACTGGTGAATTCTACCAAACACTTAAAGAAGAATTAAAGTAAATCTTTCTCAAATTCTACCAAAAACCAGAGAATGAGGAAACACTGTCTAACTCATTCTGTGAGCCCAGTATTATCCTGATACCAAAGCCAGACAAAGAAGTCACAAGAAAAGAAAACTACAGACAAAAATTCCGTATGAACATAGATTAAAAATTCTCAACAAATACTACTAAACAGAATCCAGCAACATATTAAAAGGTTTATACCTCATGACCATGTGAGATTTATGCCAGAAATGCGAAGGTGGTTCAACATACAAAAATCAGTTGATGTAATACATTATATGATGGCAGAAAACAAACAAAATCATGATCCACTCAATTCACAAAGGGCATTTCACAAAATTCAACACCCTTTCATGATTAAAAAAAAAAAAATCCAAATAGTAATAGAAAGTAACTACCTCAACCTGATAAAAGACTTCTATGAAAAATCCACAGCTAAAATCATACTTAATACTGAAAGAGTGAAAGCTGTACTCGAAGATCAGGAAGAAGACAAGGATGCCTGCATTTCTATTGAAAATTGTACTGGAATTTCTGGCCAGAGCAATTAGGCAAGAAAAAGAAACTAATACATCCAAATTGACAAAGATGAAATAAAACTATCTATTCACAGCTGACATCATCTTACGTATAAAAAACGCAAAAGAATCCACAAAAATACTATTAGAGCTAATAAACTCAGCAAGTTGGCTGAATACAAGATCTACATACAAAAATTAATTGTATTTCCATACACTAGCATTGAAACATATGAAAATGAAATTAAGAAAACAATTCCATTTACAATGACATCAAAGAAAATAAAGTACTTATGAATAAACTAAACCAAGGATGTGTAAGACTTGTACACTGAAATTGCTGAAAGAAATTAAAGACCTAAATAAAGGGAAAAACATCCCATGTTCATGGATTGGAGGATTAACGTTGTTAGGATGACGATACTCCCCAAATTGATCTATGGATTTAATGTAATCCCTATTAAAATTCCAACTGCTTGTTTTTCAGAAATGACCAAGCTGATCCAAAAATTCATACAGAGTTTCAAGGGACCTTGGAAGCCAAAACAATCTTGAAAAAGAAGAACAAAGGTGGAGAACTCATACTTCCTAATGTCAAAACTTACTATAAAGCTACAGTAATCAAAACAGTGTGATAGTGGTATTAGATTAGACATATAGACCAATGGAATAGAATTGAGAGCCCAAAATAAATCCACACATCTATGGTTAATTTTGACAAAGATGCCAACCTCTTTCAATGGGAAAAGAATCATTTTTTAAACAAATGGTGCTGCGGCACCTGGATATCCATATGCAAACGAATGTAGTGAAACACTTCCCCCATACCGTATACAAAACTTAACTCAAAATGGATCCAAGCCCTAAATGTAAGAGCAAAAACTATAAAATTCTTAAGCGACAACATAGGACTAAATCTTCAGAACCTTGTTTTCGACAGTAGATTCTTCGACATGACACCAAAAGCATGAGCGACAAAAGTAAAAGAAAGAAAGATTAGACTTCACCAAAATAAAAAACTTTGGGCATCAAAGGACTTTATCAAAAAAGAGAAGAGACAACCTACAAAATGGGAGAAAATATTTTTGCTACTTAGAACCTACTGAAGAGCAGAAGGCATCTGAGAAGAATTGCAGACACAAGGCTAGGATCCTGTAGCTGTTTCTGCATTGCACAGGTTTGTGCCAGAACAATTCTTTCTTCTCTTCATTTGTCCTATGCATGGTTTGCAGATCCTCCATCATCCCGTTGCTTCTCAGAAGAGCTGCAATTTGGCAAGGCTTCTCAAAATCTGATGCCTAGAATATGTTTTGCTTAATTGTCCTGCACAGGTCCACCCCAAATGGATTCTCACCTCCATCCTTGGAGCACATAATCTCATTGTGAATCTCTGGTAATGTTTTGCATTTTCTCCTCTTTTGTAATGTTTTGATAATCAGGATTTATAACTGGCAAACAGATTTACTCGTAATGACTTAATCATTCAAATGTTTTTTTGGCTGAGGCTATTTCCCAGTATGTGCGAATCAGGTCTGTTTTTATTTACAATGTCAACCAAATGTTTTGATTTAATATGACCCTTGCGTATAGCATTGTACTAAATATACATCAACTGACTAGCAGTGTGGTAGGAACTGCCCCGTTGAAGGAGGTTTATCATCTGTTATGCTGCGGGGCTCAGTCTGCATGAGTTTTAAGGTGTGCCTGCTTGTCTCCGGGTGAGAATCATTGAAATCATCTGTGAGGTTCCAACTTAGGTTGCTCTGAAACCTAAGTGAGCATCAAAATCACTTGGCCAGCTTGTTAAAAAACAGATTTCTGGGCCCTACTCCTGGAGTTTCTGATTCAATAGATCTGGGAAGATGCCCAAGGCTTTGCATTTTAACAAGTTCCCAAGTGATACTGATGCTGCTGTTTTGGGGCCTACACGTTGAAAATCACTGTCTTAGCATTAATGATTCTATAAGGATGTAACATACCCAGTGTAATCACTGTGATTTCTTTCCTCATTGAAAATGTTGGCAGTCATCATTTTGTTTTAGAATAACAAACTAAATAAGACAATAGACTTATTATTTAACATTGTTATTGCTGTCAGTTGCTGTTGAGTTGGCTCCAACTCACGATGACCTTATGTACAACAGAACCATCTTTATGATCGTTGGTATGTTTGAATTTCTTTTATTTAACATAGTACTTCTTTAATAATGGCACCAACATTCTTCAAAATCATGCAGTTTTTGCCACGTTCACATCATGACTAAAAACAAAAGCTGAATGGCCAAATTTGAGTCAATTCAAATACTTATGAGAACTTCCCCTGTGCCAGGCACTGCGGGAGGCACTGTAGTATAAACTCAAAAAGCATCAAGACACTATGTGTTCTTAGGGAAACTGTAATACACATACCATGTCTTAGGTCTCCTTCTGAGAGTCACAGTAGTAAAATCCTTACACAATGGATGGGATTAATGCCAACTAGGGGCGGAAACCACGAGATGGTTAATTATAATGGGGCCGAAGAGTCTGAGAACATTTGGTACTGTATCAGTATGATATGGTAGTAGTAGGGGGTTAGATTATCATATGGAAAATGAAATCCTAATCAATCGTATCATCTTCTGATACAGAAACTCAATGAGCACCATTCCCTAGCTCTTCCCATAGAAGGGCCTTCTCTGTCTCTGAAAGATAAAGACCTGACATGGAGATAAATTCATTTGACCAGCAGAGGCTGATACTAGTAATTGTTTTGTGCATATGATTAATACTTCCTACCCTATTCTTTGGTAATACAGACTTCTGACCATACCCATATCTGAATGTGCTGGTGTACGTTATTTATTGTAAATGAATAATGAAATTCTATCAACTTTTAAAACTTGGTGAAATTGCTTAGCATGAGTAGCCTTCTCAAGGATGTACTTACGAAGTTGAGTCCCTGAGCCTGTGAAGCTGAAGACCAAGATTTTAGAATGTGCTGATCCAGCTGAGTGTGCAGGAATGAGAGGTGGACATGGGAGGCAACTTGGCAGCCAGCCTGTAGTCTGATAATGTCCCAACCTTGCCTTATGCTTCCATGAAAATGAAACCCTACTCATAAATAGAAAGAAGACACAGACACAAATACAGATAGGCATCATAATGGATGTTGACAAGTAAGTGATACAGGGGCTCAACAGAGGAAAGGATTCAATTGGTTCAGAGTACCTGTAAAGACTTCATGCAGAAGGTGGCATTTGAGATGTGTGTAAAAGGATGCAGAAATATTATACAGGCAAAGATGGAGTGGCTAAGATTCCAGACAGAGAGAACAGTAGAGATGTGATCATTCCATTTGCAGAGAGAAATATTGCTTAGTTAGGTCAAATGGTTGTTTGGCCAACGGCATGCTGTGCTCTGGAGGAACTGAGACGCTTTCTGTTTGAGGACTACTTATCATGAGTGATAATAAGAGGTCTTTTCTGAATGCGTGTATCTTTCCTTGGTCACTCCTAGAAGCAATATATTCTGGGGAGAAGCAGAGAAGGAGAATCTACAAAGCAATTAAGAATTATCCAACTCAGCTGATTCATTAAGGAAACTGCAGCCACAGTCCAGGAAGTAGATGTCACAGGAAAGATTTTACTTAGTAATAGAGGCTGATGTGAGCTCTTTATATTTCTAACTATAGGAGTGCAAACATGATGATGGATAGGTCCAGGAAGGTATGTCTCAGCTTAGGGAAAGGACCAAATCATTCACCAAATTCCTCTGACTTGTTTTAAGAGATTTGGGGACCTCAGCTTGAACTTGCTTTGAGACCAAGATTTGAGGAGTAGGACTTGGTGGAGGAACAACTCTAAAACTGGATGAAATTCTAAAATTCTTGAAGGATCTTCTGAACATTTCCTGAGGCTTCTTCAATCATCTTTCTAGAGAAATAGTATAGACCAGTGGTCGAGAATATGTGCTCTGAAGTCAGACCATCTGAATTTAAAATCTTGCTCTACCACTTATTAGCTGTGTGATTTGGGGCAATTTTCTTAACCTCTCTGAGCCTTGGTTCCCTCATCTATAAAATGGGAAAGGAATAGTACCTACCTCATAGGCTTGTTGACAGGATTAATTAGGATACCATGTGCCTGGCATAGAGTTGTTATATAGGGAGAAGGAAGACAACCTGGGGTGATCCTAATAGACTATGACTTTGAACAAGTCTTAGAGGCATAGAGTCTGCTAGAGCTGACAGAGGGCCAAGGAAGCATTTGGTTCCAAACATTCATTTTTCAGGTGATGAAATGAAGCCCAAGGTAATGGAGATTCTTAGTAGCTGGGTGAGGACTAAGACCATAGTACTGGTCAGGATTCTTTTAATTACTCAGTAGCGACCTCATCCCCTCAGTAGCTACTTTCAAACTTGTACCTCTCACCCCTACCACCTTTTAGTCATGAACCTCTTAACTTTATGCTCTTGCCTGTAAACCATTGTGAATTGGGAAATGGCAGTTTCATTTACTCGGGTGCTCATGCCAGAGAAAAACACTGGCGATTACCTTAGTTGCTCCCATCTGCTTCCACATTCTTCTAGTTGTGTCTTTATCTCCAACTGCACTGTCAGAACACCCTCATCCATAGCCTGAGTTCCCATACGAGTATTTCTGCCTGTGCGCTCTCCTTCACAGCATCCTCCCCAATCCACCTTCACACTCTTTTCCAAATCACACACCAGATCCTGTCCCTCCCCTGTGCAAATGTCCCGTGACTCCCTATAGTTCACCGACATGATGAGATGTATGCTCTTTTGCAAGGGCTACAGGCTTTTTGATGTGGTTCTTGCTCTCACTAAACTTTACATTTCAGGAATAATGCTGTCCTCATAGTTTCTCAGAGATCATGTGCTCTGGCAAGTCTCTTCATGCATTTATTTTCTTTACCTACAACACTGTTTACCTTCCGTTCTCATTGTCTAGCGAGGGCCTGACAATCCTTCAAACTCTGCTCATGAAAGCTGCTCTGTTCTCTCCGGAGGGAACTTATATGGATCCTTGTCCTTTCTTTCTGCTATACTTTGGACATCATTGCATGGATTACGTCGGCTTACTTATTGTAACTGCATGCGTGTAGTTACTCACTTAACAGTGCACATCTGGAAGCAGGGCTTTTTATTTTGATTTCAAACCTAGCTCAGAACTAAATACTCAGGAAATTTCAACAAACAAAAGAATTAAAGCGGGTGCCATGGACTAACCTCTCACCCAGTGGTCCTTGACTCAGGATGCTCAAGTCGCCGGAGGAGCTTTCAAAAAAAACAAAAAAAGCAAACAGATTTCAGAGATCTCCCAAGACACATGAAAACAGAATTTCTGGGTTAGAACCCAAGATTCAGATTTCTAATAAGTTCCCCAGTTGCTTCTTTTGCAGGCAGCAGAAAACGTTAGGGAATAGCTAATCTAAACCTTTCAGATATATGAATGTCTACTCTTATTTTTGAAGAGACCTGGCTCTCAACTTCCTCGTGTAAAAATCTGCACTTGTTTCTGGCACCAAGATTTTGTGGCATCATAGATATTGAGCTGGCAATTGTGCAACAATCCACAGCTAAATAGCCACTGTTAACAGCCACGCATGCACGGTTTGGTGGGTATTTCAGTAGTTTGTTGGAATTCTGGGTTCTGGACATAGTCTTTGAGCTCTTTTGCACATGACCATGCAGTCTCAGCATGGCCCAGGAGATGGCAACAAGACCTTACAAAATCATGTTGGGGTGATTCCTGGAGTTTGTCACAAGGTGGCAGCATTGCATAGTCTTCTGAGCTGAATAACAGAGACTGGAAACCATGCTTGGGCTGATGTCAGGAGTGAAGAATCTTGCATCTCTGATTCATTTAAAAGCAAGTTTTACCTTTTCAGAGTTCTAAAGGTGATTGTTTAAGAGACTGCATTTACTCTGTGATTTGATTGCTTCAGGTAAAACAATATATGTCTTGACGGATTAGTTCCTGAAGTGTGGGCAGAAATTGTTTACAGCTTTGCTTGCTCATAAAATGAAAAATCCTCCTGGGAAGGATGACACGATGCATCTTTATCAATCATTACTGACTTAAGGTGAAGGTTAGATGCAGGTGTGGTAAGGTATTTAAGAATTTTTCAGGCACCAAAAACAGTTCCTTTGAGTTGATTCCAACTCATGGCAACCCCATGTGTGTCAAAGTAGAATGGTTACAAGGTTTTCAGTGGCTGATTTTTTGCAAGTAGACCACCAGGCCTTTCTTCTGATGTACCTTTGGATGGACTTGAACCTCCAATCTTTTGGTTAACAGCCAAGTACTTTACCTGTTTGCACCAGCAAGGGAGTCCTTTGTAAGCCAGGGCTGACTGGTTGGTCCTGTGCAGGACTGTGGAATCTGTACTGCCAAAGATTTCAAGAAAAGCTGGATTTTTTTTTGTGTGTGGCGTCTCCCAGTTCTCAAATACTGGCAACTAATTCAAATACAGGCAGTCCTCTGGTTACGGACATCTGAATTACGGACAACTCATACTTAAGAACTGACTGCCAGAAAACCTATTATATTAAAAATTTGAGTTAAATACACACGATGGTTCATAATAACGAACACAGGCACTAGTTTTGTGATACTCATGAAAACATTGCACGGTCTGGATATGTTTCTTAAGTGTTTTATATGCATAAAAAAAAAATAACCCATTGCCATGGAGTTGATTCTGACTCATAGGAGTGGATGGTGGATTCAAACTGCCAACCTTCTGGTTAGCAGCCGAGCTCTTAACCACTGTGCCACCAGGGCCCTTGATATGTGTAGAAAGGTAAAATATATACTACACACTAAGACAAACATTTGACTAACTGAAGCTAAGTAAGAACTGTATGTACCTGTTCTGACTTACCTACAAATTTGACCTAAAGACAGACTTAGAAGCAGATCTCCTGTGTAACCCGGGGACTGTCTGTAATTTACAAGAGGACAAACAAAACCCAACTGTTGGCCAAACTCAACCTTTGCCTGCCAGTTAGCAGCTGCTGTGTTCCAGGAAGAGTAAGTAAGGGGAGGAGTCAGGCAGGAAGGGGTCAGAGAGGTTGATTAGGACCCCGCGCCATGACACATTTGGTTCTGGGTGTTCTCCCGTTAAAAGCACATTCCATTAATCTCCGGAACACTTGTCACCACAAGAGAATGTATATTTTTATGCAAGTATTGTTTTCTTCAAAAAGAATCTCCAAAATAAGTATTCACTATTTGAATTTTAAATAGTATCAAAACTACTCCTACAACTTTTTCTTTTGCTTTTCTGGCAGGGAAATCATGTTTCAACTTGGGCCATAGAAATATTTTTATAAATAATAATTGCCATAATATTTCTATGTGAGTCATTTAATTTTTTTTCTGCATTGGATATTTGTTGTTTTTTCTGATTATGAAAATAATACATGCTCCTTGGGGCCAGAAGGGAAGGATACCTCAAACACTACGTACCTGTATGATCCATGTCCTCTCACAGTGCCCCCGCTCAACATAGTAATCGCTTTGTGTGTGCTTTTACAGGTTTTTTCTATGCATATGAAAACATATCTATATGAAATAAAAAATACAAATCTAAATATTCATAGTTTGTTCTACAAAAATGGAGAATACAGGTTTGCATTTCATTTTTTCACACAATGTCTTTTGGTGAATTGATTGGTGTATCAATTGAATTAATCCTCTGTGAAGAGTTGTTCTGCACCTTTGAGTCTCACTCATGGTTACCCCATGTGACAGAATAAAACTGCCCCATAGAGTTTTCTCGGCTGTCATCTTTACAGAAGCAGATTGCCAGGTCTTTTTCCCATGGAGCGGCTGGGTAGGTTTGAACCACCAAACTTTCGGTTAGCAGCCACGAGCTTAACCATTGCACCACCAGGGCTCCTTCTCTTGAAAGCAGTGATCCACCATAGACAGAGCAAACCTGTGTTTTGACATTACCTTTTACCAATGGTGACAATGACATCCTAGTCTTATTTTCTGTCTTTAATGGAAGTATTTCTTGTTTTTCACAATTAAGCTTAAGGCTGGCTTTGGGTAATATGCATAATTTTAACATTTTGAGGAAATATTCACTTATTTCTATTTAAATAAAATAATTATTTTACTTGAACTCATGGATAGACCTCAGCTCTTAATAAAATAGCTTCTTGATGTCTATTGAGATATTTATGACTTTTTTATTTTGAATTTACTCTTAATACAGTGAATTATTTTAGTAGATTTTCTATTAGGGAAGAATCTTTGTATCTTGGCACAATCTCTACTTCACTGTAGCTTATTTTTCTTATAATGTTCTACTTAATTCTCCTTTATAGAATGTGAGATTGGCCTGTAATTTTCTTCAGTTTTTATGCAGAACTTCTAAGATTTGGTTTTATTGTTATGCTGGTCTTATAAGAATGACTTGGGATGTTTTTTTCTTTTTCTCTGGAACATTTAAAATAGCACCAGTATAGTTTTTAAATTTAATAATGTGAAAGGAATGTACATCGTTAGGCCTGGTGCTTTTCAGGATGACGCTCTTTGACAACTTTCATCTTTTTTTCCTATAGAAATCAGTTTCAAATTTTGGAGATTTCTTTTAAAATACTATGCTCAAGCTCCACATATATCAATTAAATCAAAATTTTTGAGGGCGTGTATGAGTCAGTTTTGTTTTTCTTCTTAAGCCAACACCTCCCCCATAGTTCTCATATGTAGTCAGGATTGAGAAATGCTGTTTAGATCACTATCACTTCTTAGATCAATTTTAATAAATGTATGTATGGATTTAAAATTTTATACACTTCACCTATGTTTAGTTAATTTTTTTGCATACTATTGAATATACTTGTATATATTTTATTTGTGGTATGGATTGTTCTTTGCCAATTTTGATTTGTCAGTTGTTGATCTAGCTCTAAAGATGGAACCTGCTCTGGGTTTGATTTATTGTATCAATGTTGTTTTGAATTTCTAATTTGTTACTTACTCTTTATTCTTATTAAAATTTCCCTTCTGTTTTCTTTACATGTATTTTTTGTCTTTTTCTTATTGAGTTGGATATTTAGTTCATTTAATTTTTCTATTATTTATTAATGCAAATATTTAACATAAATTTGCCTCTCCATACAACTTTAACCATATTCTAGTATAGTCATTATTTTAATTTTTGTTTATATTTTGAAACTTGAGGTTTAATATTTTCTGTTTAGTAAAAACCTAAGATAAATCCTAGTTTTAAAATTTCTACTTAAAAATACTTTGCTGAGCCCTGGTGGTGCAGTGGTTAAGTGCTTGGCTGCTTACTGAAAGGTCGGAGGTTTGAACCCACTAGCTGCTCCTCGGCAGAAAGATGTGGCAGTCTACTTCTATAAGGATTATAGCCCTGGAAACATTATGGGGCAGTTCAAGTCTGTCCTATAGGGTTGCTATGAGTTGGAATTAACTCTATGGCAATGGGATGGGCGTAGGTTTTTAATTTTTTTATTATAATTTTATATTTTTAAGATAATTTGTTCTGTAGTTCTAGTTCTAGAATTTTTCTATTACTTAAATCTGGTTAATTTTTGTAACCTTTCTATGGGTACATTGAAAAGTGACATATTCTGTTGCTATGCACTACTTTATTGTGTTATTTAGATGCTCTGTATTCATTGTTTTCCTGTTTATTTCTCCTTTTCTTTACATCCTGCAGACTTTGCTTCATGTACGTAAAGATTAATGGTCAGAATCGACTCAATGGCAATGGGTTTGATTTTTGTTTTTGTTATATATTATATGCTTTATTACTATAAAATATACTTTTATTGTTTTCTTTTCCTTATATAATAATAGAAATGAGACCTTTTTTCCTTTTCTTTTATTTATAGCATTTACCTGGTATGCGTACTTAATGTTATGTTCTCAACATTTCTCAGTCATTTTAGGGTACCTTCGTCTCTTGTATAATTTAAATATTTTGGTTTTTATTATAGATACATTCTGAAGGATTTTAAAATATGTGTTGATCACACTTTTATTTAGTGATTTAACAGATATTTTTATTTAAATAAAGAAGGATATTGGGCAGCTATATCTTCATTAATAACCCTGGGAAACCAGGTTCAAGTGTAAATAGATAACACAAAAAGCCCCAAACTACACCCACCTTAAAATTAATTTTGCTGGGGAAATCATCGTTACTATGGCTGTCCAACTCATTCCCACCCTTCCCCCAGAAAAAGTCAAAGAACACTTCTACTTCTTATTGTTGGGGCATTAGTTCTTGAAGTAAAGTCTGGCAAGTGTGCATCTGTTAGCATAGTTAACACACATGCCTAGACCCAAATTGTGAGGGAAAAAATATTCATTTTCATCTTCTATAGTTGGGGGAAATCTTTCCTACCCATTAGGACTCTTAAGGTGGAGAATTTTCCACACATAGCAGGCCGCTTACATTCTAGAAAGCAAAAAAATTATAGACAAATGTGCATTACTGTTTTCTAATGGTTACCTTTATAATTTCAAAATAATATATCTGAATCTCTGTCTCTTGTTTTATTACTTGTAGATGCATTTACTGATTCACTGCCATGAAATATGAAGAAATTGTTGCTGGATAGTGAAAAAGGAAGACAGAAGTACTGATGCGTTGGAATTGTGGTTTTGGAGAAGACTATTGAATATACCATGGACTTGAAGACAAATGAACAAATCAGTCTTAGAAGAAATCTAACCAGAATGCTCCTTAGAAGTGAGGATGGTGAAGCTTTGAACATACCATCAGGAAAGATAAATCTCTAGAAAAAGGAATCGTGTTTGATAAAGGAGAGGGTTAGCGAAAATGAGGGAAACGCTTAATGAGATGGATTAATACAGTAACTACAACAGTGGATTCAAACATACCAACAATCATGAAGATGACACAAGATTGGGCAACACTTTGTTCTGTTATACATAAGGTCACCATGAGTCAGAACTGACTCCATGGCAACTAATAATAATAGCAATAATAAGTCAAGGATGCATACTGTAACTCCTAGCTTTAACACTAAAGTAATAGGAAAAGAAGCTAATAGAGGGGGAAATGGCATAATAAAAAATAATTAATCCAAAAGAGAGCAAGAAATGAGGAAACGAAGAACATAAAATAAGTGAGATTCATACCCAGATTGTATAAAGGATTATTACTAAGTAAAAAGAAAAAGAGAACCCAACAGGAAATTATGTAAGAAACTGGAAAAGGCACTTCTCAAAAGAGATTAGCAATATAGGTAATAAGCATGGGTAAGGATGTTCCAGCCCACAACAAAGTAAAATAAGATAAAACTACAAAGGAAACACCACTAAAAATATACCAGAATGCTTAAAATTAAAAGATTGTCAATGACACATATTTGCAACATGTGGAGCAATGGAACTCTCCTTCCCTTCCATTGAGAGTGGAAATCAGTGCATTCTAAAGCTGAACATATGCATGTCCTATAACCTGGCATTTCTTTTCCTATGTATATTCCCTATAGAAATGCATGCATACGTACACAAAAAGATATAAGCAAGAAGTTCATAACATCAATCCAAATTCACAATTTGGATTAGAAATAATTGAAATATCCACCAATAGTAGAATAGTTATTTTTTTGTATATACTGTACTTAACTATACATCAGTGAAAACAGATTAACTACATCCAACTGCAAAAACTTGGATGAATCTCACAAACATAACGTTCAGTGAAAAAATCCAGGAAAAAAAAATTCATTCTATTGGATTCTTTTGGTATTAAGTCCAAAAGCAGGCAAAACTAATCTATGGTGTTAGAAATCAAGATAGTGAATGGGTAGGATTAAGAGCGAGCATGAGAAAGACTTAGGAGGGTTTGTAAAGTTCTATTTCTAGATTTGGTTTATGATTACATGGATATTGTATTGATTATTGTGCATAATAAATATCTCCAAACTGTGTTGTTAGCTGTTAGGTGCCGTTAAGTTTGTTCCGACTCATAGCAACCCTATGTACAACAGAACAAAACACTGCCAGGTCCTGCACCATCCTTACAATCATTGTTATGCTTAAACCCATAGTTGTAGCCACTGCGTCAGTCCATCTGGTTGAGGATCTTCCTCTCCTTTGCTGACCCTCTCCCTTACCAAGCATGATGTCCTTCTCCAGGGACTGATCCCTCCCGATAACGTGTCCAAAGTATGTGAGATGTAGTCTCGCCATCCTTGTCTCTAAGGAGCATTCTGGTCATACTTCTTCCAAGACAGACCTGTTCGTCCTCTTAGCTGTCCATGGTATATTCAATATTCTCCAACACCACAATTCAAAGGCGTCAATTCTTCTTCAGTCTCCCTCATTCATCATCCAGCTTTTACATGCATATGAGGCAACTGAAAACACCATGTCTTGGGTCAGGCACACCTTAGTCTTCAAGGTGACATCTTTGCTTTTCAACACTTTAAAGAGGGCTTTTGCAGCAGATTTGCCCAATGTGATGTGTTTTTTGAATTCTTGACTGTTGCGTCCATAGGTGTTGATTGTGGATCCAAGTAAAATGAAATCCTTGACAACTTCAATGTTTTCTGTTTATCATGATGTTGCTTATTGGTCCAGTTGTGAGGATTTTTGTTTTCTTTATGTTGAGATGTAATCCATACTGAAGGCTGT
>NW_004443955.1:20575486-20682733 GCF_000243295.1 Trichechus manatus latirostris
GTTGAGATGTAATCCATACTGAAGGCTGTAGTCTTTGATCTTCATCAGTAAGTGCTTCAAGTCCTCTTCACTTTCAGCAAGCAAGGTTGTGTCATTTGTATAACGAAGGTTGTTATTGAGTCTTCCTCCAATCCTGATGCCCTCTTCTTCTTCATACAATCCAGCTTCTCGGATTTTTTGCTCAGCATACAGATTGAATAGGTATGGTGAAAGGATATAACCCTGATGCACACCTTTCCTGACTTTAAACCATGCAGTATCCCCTTGTTCTTTTCGAACAACTGCCTCTTCATCTATGTATAGGTTCCTCACGAGCACAGTTAAGTGTTCTGGAATTCCCATTCTTGGCAATGTTATCCATAATTTGTTATGATTTACACAGTTGAATGCCTTTGCACAGTCAATAAAAGACAGGTAAACATCTTTCTGGTATTCTCTGCTTTCAGCCAGGATCCACCTGACATCAGCAATGATATCCCTAGTTCCATGTCTTCTTCTGAATCCAGCTTGAATTTCTGTCCGTTCCCTGCCTATATACTGCTGCAACCACTTTTGAATGATCTTCAGCAAAAATTTTACTTGTGTGTGATATTAATGACATTGTTCTGTAATTTCCAGCTGGATCACCTCTCTTTGGAACGGGCATAAATATGGATCTCTTCCAGTCGATTGGCCAGACAGCTGTCTTCCAAATTTCATGGCATAGATGAGCGAGCACTTCCAGTGCTGCATCCATTTGTTGAATCTTCTCCAAACTAGGTGGCTTAAAACACCAATAATGACTTATTGACTCATTTCTGTGGATCAGGAATTCAGCAAAGGTGCTGTGGGGACTGTGTGTCTGTGCTCCACAATGTCTGGGCGTTAGATGGAAGAGTTAAAGGATGAGGCTTGGAATCATCTGAAGGCTTGAGTGGGGCAGGAGGATCTGCTCCCATGGTGGTGCACTCAGATGGCTGGCAAGTTGGTGCTGGTGAGTTGGTTCCTCTACGCAGAGCTGCTTAGGTGTCCTCACGAGATTTCTGTTGACATCTGACAGAGTGAGAAACCCTAAGGTAAGGCAGAAGCTACTGTATCTTTTCTGACCTAGCCTTGCAAGTTCTTAGGTAGTGTTCTGTTGGTCACACAGGCCAGCTGTGATTTAATATGGAGGAATTACACAAGACTGTCAACACCAGGAGGAGAGGATTATTGGGGCTACCTTGGTGAATGGCCAGCACTGAGACATTCACTTTCTGCACTTCTCTGTATGTATGCTATACTTTAAAAAAATGTTTACCGGAAATAATTGTTTATAAATACTATTTAGAAAATAACAATCATGGGAACATTATTCATCAAAATGTATGGAATATAGCTAAAGATACACCAAGAGGACACATCTTGTTTTTTAATATTTTCATTATTATAGTTATGGATTGAATTATTTACCCTCAAAATGTCTTGGAATCGTAAACCCTGTACCTGTGGATGTAATCGCACTTGGGAATAGCATTTTCTTTGTTATGTTAATGATGCCATATCAGCTCAGGATGTGTCTTAAATCTAATCACTACCTAGTGATACAAAGAGCAGCATAGACACAAAGACAAGAACAAATGAGGGAAAGATAGATGCCACGTGGAGATCACCAAAGAACCAAGGAATACCCGGGTTACAAAAGATGAGACAAGGATCTTACCCCAGAGCAGACAAAAAGAACCTTCCCCTAGAGCTAGTGCCCTAAATTTGGACTTTCATCCTCCTAATCTGTAGGGAAATAAATTTCTGGTCATTACAGACACCGGCTTGTGCTATTTCTGTTTCAGCAGCACGAAGACACTGAGACAAGTATCATGACAGAATGAAAACAAATGAACTTTGTATTCATCTCATGTACTTCAAAAAACCAGCAAAGCAAATCTAAGGAAAGCAGGGTGAGGGAAAGGTACAGATAATGGCGAAATTTGGAGTGGTCAAAATATGTAGGGGTGAGGTACCTAGACTTCAAAGCCAGGCTGCTTGGTCTGAAGCTCATCTCTACTGTTTCCTCTTAGCAAGTTACTCGTGTTACTTAAGCAATATGTGCCTCAGTTTCCTTAACCATAAAACAGGGATAAAAATAGTACCTACCAGATAGAAATTTTGTGAGGGTTACATAAATTACCATTCTTATTAGGTTAATGGCTCTTTGAAAAGAAATGATAATAACAGCAAGAAAACACAAATACATTTATTGAGAAATGAGAAAAAGTAAAATGACTCATATAGAGAAGTTTTAAAACATTGTGATAATGTTCAACCCTCTAATACTTTCAAAAAATGTAAATGGATGATTGCTTCTCAATATAGAAACAAAATTAATATAAAATTATTGAGAAAACAAAGCTTAAAGAAAGCAACAAAAGCTGAAAAATAGTTGAAAAGTCAACATTTTATCTTTAATAAAATTTTCAACCTGCTAGCTCCTCCACCACAATCCCTTGTTCTTATATCTTCATAATACTTTATTTTTTGTAAACTTCTTTCACATTCTTTACCTCATTGTTCTCCCAAACATTTAGTGAGTGAGGCAAGTAAGTGTAATTCTCATTAAGAAGGAAGAAGATGATCAGAGAAATTGAATAATTGATTGACTATTATGGTGTTGATAAGTCTCTGAGGTTAGACCTTCTTTAATATCTTAACATATTGCCTTCAATAGAACAATGCCAATTAAGACTTAAATTGTCACAAAAAGCATAATATATATGCCAAATGCTCTGTAGAAAGAAGGCTGCAAAATGCATCTACTATCTTAGGAAGATTTCAAGTAAAAGTCCATAAATGTCTAAAAGTTCTGCCACTTGTTGCATTAACTGAAGTAATCTGGGACCATTCAGCTGCTTTACTCTCAGAGAGCTCTCAAAGTTTAATTTTACCTAGAAGCATTTTCGGGGAGAGTGGCTGTGAGGTCAAGTTGAACTGCTGAGAGTTTATAAATCAGTGTACTTGAGTTGACTTGAATGATCCCAAGAAGATGATACACTGGGCCAATCATTTCATGCTTAGGATGAGGTAAATTTGATAATTCTGTTATTTTAGATCAGTAGAAAATGTCTTAATCGTAGTGTTGAGTCATCTCAGACCTGGCAGAGAATCTGGGCTAAGGGAAGGATTTGTTAGGTTTTACTGTTTGAATTTCATTTAAGACTTCGCTTTTGTGTTTCAGTTGGTGTTATGCATCTCCCATTCTCTATTTCTCAGATTTTCAGATTTGCCTGAGTTGAGAAGGTACCTGCATCGACAGAGCCAAGCAGGGCCCAACCATGTTTACATTCTTCTTTGCCTACTTCTTCATCTAGCAGTGGCCCAGCCCTGAAGAGTGTCCAAGGGTAAACATGACTGTTTACATAGGCTTGAAGAAGGGGTGACCCAAGCAAATATCATGTGACTCCAAGCCTTTGAAAGCTAATATTTAGCAGCCTCTTATGTTCTTCACTTTCAAAGTATTTGTCTCTGGAAATAATGTGAGAACGAATTTGTCAAGGAGAAGTCAAAGTGGACAAAACCCAATACTCAAATGTTTCCCTTTATGGGTGCTTAACAAGGGGCTGTGACTTGGATAGATCTAAGGAAATGCCGACATCACGTGTGGTTCTTCTGCAAACAACACAGCCTGTAACCTGAGATTCAAACTCTACACCTTAGGGACACCTGGCAGAGAAACAGGACCTCCAGGTTTTAGTTTAGGGGATGTTTAATATTGATACATTAGTATTATTTGGACTAATTTTAATTTGAGGGTCTCAAGTTCAATATTTTTTTTAAATAAAATTTTAGATTATGTTATAAAATACAAATCTTACTTTCAAATTTGTTTTTTGTAAATGAAATGTTTAATGTAGAAGGTTTGGGTTAAATGAAGCATAAACTTTATGTGTACATTACATTTCAAATAGTTAAAAAAAAGTTGAATGATAGAATAAGTCCAATGGAAAACATTCTTTTGAAATAAATTGAAGTTTTACTAAAAAGTTGAAGAATTTGACAAATTCAAGATTACAACTAGGTACAGACAATAATAGGTCAATTCTTCTTTGCTTTGAAATGCTAACAGAACTCAAACCCATTTTATTCATTATTCTTCACAGTGAAGAAACAAATGTTGGTCAGATCTTCAAGAATAATTAAAGTCCAAATGTAATACAAGTTTATAAATGAAAAATAAACCTTGCCTGAATATATAGTTATTAATATTACCACTGGGTGGTGTAAACGATTAACATGCTCAGCTGCTAACAGAAAGGTTGGAGATGCAAGTCTACCCAGAGGCATCTTGGAAGAAAGGCTTGGTGATCTATTTCTGAAAAATTAGCCATTGAAAAACCCTGTGGAGCACAGTTCTGCTGTGACACACACTGAGTCACCATGAGTTGGAATCAAGTCAATGGCAACCAGTAATGGCTTGTATTACCACTAGAGATGTAAGACATAAACTGGTAGTTTGGAACCCAATAATTTGAGGCAATTCATTAATTCATTCAACAGATAATTACTGAACACCTATTATATGCTAGGTTCTATGCAAGGGGTTTGGGTAGAGTACTGAACAAGGCAGATAAGGCTTCTTTCTGCATAGATGGGGGGACATAAATAAGTGGAGAACCACAAGACAGAGAGCCAAGTGCTATTCTGGGAAAAGGAAAGGGATCACAGAGCAGCACTCAACCCATCCTGGAGCATCAGGAAGGTGACATGCAAGTGAATTATCCAGGATGTGGGTTGTTAGGCAGTAACCAGGTGAAGGGGAAAGTGTTTCCGTTCTTTATTTCCTTCTCTTGAGGGACTGACTCCAACCTCACTATTAAATTGGGTGAATTAGTAAAGAAGCCTCTTCACAGTGAGGAGTTGGCACTGTTGCACCCTGGTCCTCTTTAGGCCAAGAGGCATGTTTAGACATAAGGGAGAGGAGATGGAGGGGAGAAATGGAGCCAGATTTCAAAGGACAAGGATTAGAGTGATCTATAGCCTCATACAGCTCCTTGCCAGGGTTGGAAAGTAGGCTGCATTCTAGAGTTTCATGTCCAAAGGGGATTGGAAGATTCAGTCTTATTCAGGCTGATTGGTGATCTGATGATGGGAACAAGATAGTGGATTTATCTTGTCTTCAGCGCAAGTCAACAAGTGGTAAGAGTCTGATGAGCTTGGTGCAGCCAGGAACTAGGAGATGCGAAGGATTGATAGTGGAAGAAGGTAGACAGTTCTCTGCTGTGTAGAGAGGAGTTTATCGACAGTCATGCGGACAGGCCTTGTAACAAATACGCTTACTGGAGTTTGGGTAGATTCCTCAGCCTAGCCCAGGTAAAAGCCAGCTACCCAAGAACATTTCAGAGCCCTAAGGAATCTTTGGAGGGCTTCCAGTGGCTGACTTGGGGAAGGGAGAGAAGAAGGGACTTACTGAGCAGAGGCTCCTTGATTTTTTTCTGTTTTAGTTGTATTTTTGCTTGTGCTTCACTTAAACAAAGGTTTATTTAGCTTTTGAAGTATTCAAAAACCGGAGATGTAGTTGTCAAGGTTTAAATCTTTATTTGGTTATCTAGTAGCTATAAATCCCTGGGCTGAGTGTTCTTCTATAAGAATTTAGATAATAGCACGTACCTCATGGGGCTGTTGTGAGGATTATATAAACAAAAGCATGTAAAGTGATTAATAAATGCCAGCAAGGCTGTCATGTATGGTTGTGTAGTTTGGGTACTACACAACTCTAGGCAGGGGTCAGTTTGATGTTGCCTTGCTAAGTTATGAGTTAAGAAATCTACACAACCATATATGTCAGCTCTGGCAGGTGCATAGTAAGGGGGTGATAACTGGTAACCATTGTGATGACGAAGAGGCAGAAACTTGTTTTAAAAGTAGGGTAAACACAGTGGAAAAGAGGGAAGGCTGCGACTGGGAGGGTGTGTGTGTGTGCATAAAGATGCCCAGGGCACAACCCAGCCTCAGCAGTATTGAGCTAGAGCAGTATGATGAAATCCAGGCCTCACTGCCTGTTGAGTCTGGGCCCAGCTCAAGAACTGTGTGGGGTAGAGCTGTTCTGGTGGTCCTACAGATAGGCCCCAGTGCCTGTCTCTGGGGAACTTTCTGCTTGTCTTCCCCTAAAGAAAGGTGTGGTAGACATTGAAGATTTCTATGGAGCCTTCAAATCCTAGTAGACAAAGACATTATGGAATTGGGAAGCTTAGCCAGTGGCACATTGACTTTATGGAGGGAATCCAGACACAGAAGGTGACCCTTGTGAGCCCAATGTCAGCAAGTTAGGATGGCCACCCAACTCGGAGATTTCACAGAGCCGCTACCATCATGAGCACTTTGTGGTTGGAGCTGGCAGGTTACCAAGGAGACTTGGAGTGGATCCATTAGGTGGCCTGTGTCTAATGGCCTGGTTTCTTTTGCAGGGATCAGCAGGACTTTGCTTGCAAAGCTCTTATTTCATCAAATCATTTCACTCCCAGAAAAAATTCACAATGAGGATGAGAAAAGATAAAAAGTAAAAAAAAAAAAAAAAAAAAAAAAAAAACAACAACCAAAATAAACACAGAGCACCCCTCTTCCTTTTTTTAAAACATGTCTTTGGATTAAGGAAAATGCATTGCCAATTAATTGAGAGGGTAGGAAAAGAAATCAGATATATGTGTTCCTTCAATCACAGCTCGTTTTTTATTCTAATATCACCTTCAACTCCACTGGGCTTTCTAAAAAAAAAGAAATGAAACATCATTCTTGCTGAGGTACTGATATAGTGTGTGCATATATTCAAAATTCCAAACGGTACTGATTATTTCAAAGTAAGCACGACCTTCTGAGATTATAAGACCTTGAAAAGCAGAATCTTTATACAACTGTTCTAAAAAGCAGTAAGGAAGACACAGTAATCTTAATTTTATTGTCATGGAAATTGCTTAGATTTGATCTAGTTTAATGCCTTTATTTACAAACTAAGAAAAAATTTAGAACATTTAATAAATAAAAATAAATTGAGGATTTCACATGATGTTAGGGCATGGCTACTGCTGCTTCAAAATACATCTTTTACAGAAGCCAGGATGTTCCATGGAAAGATATGGTAGTTACTTTTACATATGGTAGATCTAGAAAGGGAAAGAAGCTTCTATGAAGTCAGAGGATAAGAGCTATTGGGAAACAATTCTCAATGGGTCACTCACATTTCTGCTCATCTTGTGAGAAGAAACACTGCCTTCATTCTGGACTGTCATTTCAATGGCAAATAGTCTTGGAAGAAAGAGAGTGTCTCCTTCTGGAGCAAAAGGCAAACATGCTTACTTCCCATTATAAAAGATCCAGGTTCCATATACTTAAAGGGTTCCTTTCCTGTAACATAACCCACTGTGTGTTCAGACAATCTTTTGGCCTCATCTGCATTGCCAGCAAGGGACTTCTGGGTAAGGGAAACTGACACAAATATGCTGATGCTCATGCTGCTTGCTTTGCCTTGAGTAATAAAATCTTTTGTCTCTGACCCAGGAGTCTTGTGTTTTCTGCCAGCATCCATGAAACTGTGACAAACTAACTTGTTAGCTTGCAAGTAGGATAAAATCTCAGAACCTTCCCAACTGCTGTTTAGAGAGAGGGCCTGAAAAAAAAGGAATTCTGATTTATAATTTGGTGCTATGGTATTACCTTTTTGATAAGTTATTTGCAAAATGTTGCTGTTTCCCAAAGAATGTTTTCAAATGACTGAACACAGACACACACACACACACACATAGAGAGAGAGAGAGAGGAGAGAGCAAAGTACAATACTCAAATAGGCTATGAATTTCATGATTTTATCGATGAATGAGGATATTTTCAAGCTCATCCTAATGCTTTCAGCTGCAAACCAAGCTCCAAAGTGATTCATTCCAAGTGCCTGATAAGATATCCAGGATTTTCAGTTTGGAATTGAAAATTGGGAGCCCCATCCTCCTCTCCCTTCATACCAATATCACTGCTGTCCTTAACTTTATGGAGAATGTCTCTGGTTTATTTTTCCTTTCGCCATCAAGAACTCCACCAAGAACTCATTCTCACGTGTCTTCAAATCTAATTCTTTTAAAGCCAGTTTTTGCTTGTAAGGACGTGTCTCTCCTCCATCCCTCCATCTGGAGGTACTTATTCAAAATTGTCAGGCTTTCATTGCGGACCCTGATGCTGCAGCCACTACTATACAGAATAAGAAGGCTGCTCCTGTTTTGTCATTCTCCCCAGCAGCCCTGTCATAAATCCCGTGGACTTCATGTGCCTTTTATCCTCTCTGAGTTGCTGCTTTGTATTCGGAGCAGCAGAATGGATGCCTTTCTATTTCACCTCCTCAGTCCTGTCTGTCCAAATAGGGACATGCACTTTTATCAACATGCCTGGTGGTTTACTCCTACCCCATCGTTTCACGATGGGGCAGGAAGGTTTAACTCAGGGCATCTGACTCCTGAGAGCGCAAGAAAATCAGAGCTGCCAGACTGAGAAAAACAAGGGCTCTTGAGGTGATTGCAAGATCTTCTAGGAATAATAAGGGAAGATTGGATTGTGCACAGAAGACTGTGCTCCTTGGCATTCAAGAAACATCTTAGTCAGGGAATGTGCACCAGCCCCCGCTAATAAACACTCAAGCCACCGTCTCAAGAACGGGCAGTAATTCAGGCTCTTGAACCTCAAAGCAAAAGAATCATAGTAATGACCATTAGTTTTGAAATCTCTTCTGACTTTTCAATTCCAGTTTTGAACAAGAGTGCACTTCTATTTTTCTGTCTCCCCTGGCTCCCTTAGGGACATGAACATTGGATAAATAAGAGGAAACTGAGGATTTCAGATGTTAGAACATGGCCATTGATGCCTCAAAACACACCTTTTGCATAAGCCAGGAAGCCTTATCAAAAGAAAAGGCAGTAACTTTTAGATACTGTAGTAATTTTGTCATTTCTCATGTAACTTTTCTCCCCAAAAGGATTGTCCATTCTTTTTGGCAAGGAAAGAAGATTTTAATTTTTTTTTTTTTTTAAATACTTGCTATTTCTTTTCTGTAAAAGGGATGCTTAATGGATGTTGGTAGCCTGGGTGACTGTAGCACACAGTTCGGCTTCTGCCAGGGTAGCCCTGACCAAGTCCCTGGAAGGACATTTTGCTTGCTTCTCAATGGCACCACGCCTTCTTTCATATCTGATAGATGGAATGCTTCTGGAAAGCAGGGCCCTGGGCTGCCTGAGGGGTCACACATAGCAGTCACAAAGGTCTCCCAGAATTCAGATTGTCCTCTTGAGATGGGACCCTCTGAGATTCTTACTATGTCTCAATTGCCTCAGGAGCCCTTAATTCCCAGGCGTCTGATAATACTTCATAGGGTCACAGCTCTGAGAACACATCATTTCTGCTTGTATTTATAACACTATCACATCAGGACCATCCCTGAATATGTGCAGAAACGCTTTCGCAGGAGGTCCAGGCTTCAATTTCCTCCCCATCCTGCCCCCTCCCCAAGGGGAATTTATTAGACTGTTGAGGGATATGGATTATAAAGCTCCCAGGAATCTCCTCCTCTCACTTTCCGTCTTTCTCCCCTCCATCATCAACACACACACGTGGGTGCACACACACGTATACTCCGCACATATGCATGCATACACATGCACACACACATGAACACCCATACACACACACGCATGCTCACACATGTGCACCCACACACTACTATTGCATTCCAGGCATTTCTGAGGACCCCAAGTGGATATACTGGTTTTGTGATTTATGACGTCTCTCCCTCAAAACTCCTGGTTAAAACCTCCTGTAGTATAATTTTATAGAATCATCTGTTTGGAAAAGAATGAAAACTGTTAAGATTTAATTATTTCTCTTCTTCCAGACAAGGAATGGTTTAAGCAATGTCTCCTGTGATTTCAGGGTATACAGGGTCATCTTTAGACGTTCCTTGAAAGAAAATAGATGATGTTAGAGGTTACCAGTGTACTGGAACTAGAAACCACTTCATTAGAGCACCTAAGCCGGAGTACTGTTATTGTTGTTGTTGTTGTTAGTTGGTGTAGAGCTGGCTCCATCTCATGGCGACCCCATGTCCAATGGAATGGAACGTTGCCCAGTCCTGTGCCATCTTCACAATTATTGATATGCTTGAGTTCATTGTTGGGGCCACCATGTATTTCTAGTGCCTCTCAACCTATGGGGTTCATCTTCCAGCATTTATATCAGACAATATTCTGTTGCGATCCAGAGGATTTTCATTGACCAACTTTCAGAAATAGATCACCAGGCCTTTCTTCCTAGTCCGTATTAGTTAGGGAGCTCTTTTGAAAACTGTCCACCATGAGTGATCCTGCTGATACAGGTAGTCCCCAACTTCTGACGGGATTCCATTACGACGACTTGGTAGTAGGTTGGTTCTGATGTAAGTCGAATACCTCTTTTTTTTAGTTTTCATTATTATTGTCTTTTATAATTAGTATTTTAAAAAATCTGATCTTTGAACATCTGCGAGTGAACATCTGAGAATTACAGCATCAGCAAATTACACACCGCAACATTGTATGTGATACATATTACTAATGATAAGATGTACAAAATAAACAAGCAAACAAACAAAAAACAGACAGTTTTAAGTTCACTTCTTCCTAACTCGAATATGTCAGAAGTTGGGGACTACCTGTATTTGATATACTGGTGGCATAACTTCCAGCATCACAGCAACAGGCAAGCCACCAAAGTTTGACAAACTGACAGTTGGGTGATGGATGCATCTAATCACATTACCTTAAATATGTAAAGCAAAGCATGACAAAACACACGTAGAAATAGACAAGCCCATATATAGATGAAAATGATAATACATAATGTATATACACACGCATATATATACACCACACTGACAGATGAGTGGGAGCTGGAGTATTAGCGTGTCCAAAACAAAGCTGAAGGAATGTGCATTATCCATGAAATTTAATCCCCATAACAGGCTCTGCCCATTGTCATCCATATAACCTCATGTTATATGCCTAAGGCATCAGGAACCTGTGACAATATCAAGCAAGTTTTACAATGAAGACATCCTTTCTAAGCTTAACCCAATTTCTTCTGCTGCCATCTACCCCCATTTTCTTTTTCTAGACCTACTAGCAATAGAGAATAACTGACAGCCTCCTCAGAAGTCACTAAGTTTGTGAAGTAAGACTTTTTCTCTCTCTGTGCAATTCTGATTCTTCATAGGTCCTTTACCAGCATAGGTGAGCTCCCTACCAGGTGTCCAGCACCTGGATGCATGGTCCAGGGATTGATTGACTAGATGACAACACTTCTTGTGTCAGGGCAGGAGGGGGGGTTACTACCAAAAGAAGCTATCTGCTGGGGCCTTTAGATTCAACTCAGAGTCATGGAAATTCAACAAGAAGTCCTGGAACAGTTCCAGAAAAAGGTTTCTTGGGTGAATTATTCACAATCATTTCTCTGTGGTTTCCACATACAGCATCTTGTGAACAGTTCTTCCTCTGCTTCAATCCCCCTTGTATATATAACTGCTAATGGAAATTAATACTGTAATTAAGATGAATAAGGACACCTCCTCTCCAACAGTTTGCAATCAGAGAACTTATTTGATTAACTATTTTTTTTCTTCTTGATCTTTCTCTTCTCAAAATCTGTTCACATATAACAACTAAATGGACTCTACCAAGACTGATGTCTCCCAGTCCCCCCAATGCCTAGGCAACATATTGTATTAGACTACCTCCCTTATTATAGCTTAACCTTTTAGTGTAGTTCAATTATCACCCTCTGTATCATGTTATTTGTCCCAGTTCACAATATTTTGCTTAAATGTCACTAGTGGTGGAAGATTCTCTAGCTCCTTATGATGTTTTTTCATGGTAATCTTAGAAATATTCCCTTACGTAGAGTCAAGTTTAGGTATCCTTATATCTTAAAATCAAATGACCTATTGCACTGGGCAAAACTGCTGCAAACGACCTCCTTAAAGTTCTAAAAAGCAAAGATGTCATTGTGATTACTCGGCTGCGCCTGGCCCAAGCCATTGTTTATTCAATTGCCTCATTACTGGACAGTGAAAAAAGAAGACAGAAGAAGAACTGATGCATCTGAATTGTAGCCTTGGTGAAGAATATTGATTATACTGTGAACTACCAGAAGGAGAACAAATCAGTCTTAGAAGAAATAAAACTGGAATGCTCCTTTCCTTAGATGCATGGATGACGAAACTTGGTCTTGCTTACTTTGGACATGTCATCAGGAAAGGACATCCTGGTGGGTAGTGGGTCAGTGAAAATGAAGGAAACCCTCAGTGAGCTGGATTAACACAACAGCCACAATAATGGACTCAAACATATCAAAGATCATGAAGATGACACAGGACCAGGCAAAATTTTGTTCTGTTATACATAAGGTCACCACGAATCGGAGCTGACTTGATGGCAACTAATGGCAACAAATATCTTCTACATCCTGGTTCTGATTCTGCCCTTTTGGTTTCATATGTTTGTTTGCTGGTTTTGTAGCCAGTTGCACAGCTTTGTGCTCATTATGATTAAATTTCAGCCACTAGATTCAGTTATTCTTGAATCTAATAGGATTATAGTCAACCATCAAATGAATTGGTTGTTTCTCCCAGCTGGATGTTATTTGCAAGTTTGTTCAACATAAAATCAACTTCTTTATTTTGTGATGAATAAAAATGATGACCAGAACCATTGTGAGAACAGAGTTCAGCATAGACTCGGGGATGTTCAGCATTGCTGGGACCCAGGGGGGAATGGATGCTAATTATATAGAGATGCCTAAAATGAGAGAGAACGAAATACACTAATGATGTTGGTGTGGCATGATCCAGCAAGCTGGGACTTCTGAGCTGGTGATCCTAGGACCATGGGTAGAAAAGTCTCTCTATCTATATCTCACAGGAGGTGAAAATGGGAAGTCATTCAAGATTAGTAGCATAGCAATTAGACTCTAGGAGGCATCTGTTTGTAGGTTCTTAGAGCCACATTATCATAACTCTAACCTAGCACTCCCCAGAGTGTATTTATAGGATGTCAACACAAATTTCTTGACTAAAAGGCAAAAATTTGATAAATGCTTGCGTAGGCAAAATTAAGCACATTTCTTTATTGCTAAACTTCTTAAAGTTTTTAATAGGAAGCTATGCCAAAAATTTCTTATAAGTGTATAAGTGAGGCTTAAATTATTTTTTAAGTGTCTTGAAAGATTATTTTTCACTTGGGAAAAGCTGTATTAACTAAAGCTGGAACTAGGGTGAAGTGAGTGAGGTACTTACGCTTGTACAATCTTGAGAGTGAGTGATTCCTTAAATTTTGTATCCTAGGTGCCTCCCTTGCCTCACGCTGGTCCCTATCCTGGCTCTAAACTGTGGGCTGTGGTGCAGTTTCATACAGGATGTCAGGCCATGATGCGCCTGCTGCAGCATGTTAGGTACTTGAACATGTCCTGAAGAGATGAACTCAAAGGGAAGAGGTATTTTTCCTGACTACCAGCATCAGGTAGAAAACTGGTATCAACCAAGACATTGTTCATTACACAACCTGTTCTTTACACGACTCAGGGAAGAAATGACTCTATCTCAAGTACAGGAATCATTAGACTTTCCTTGAACCTCTGTTTTGTTTCTGTCATGTGGATTCTGTGAACCATGATAAGGATTGAACATAATTTCTGTTGTTGTTGTCACTTAGTGGAAATTCTCAGAACTAAATTTTGGCTAATATATGGTATTTTGTCTATTAGCAGTATCTATTTATTTTTTTCTAAGAACTTTTATACTTTTCACTCTATTAAAATATAATTGATTTTTGTCATTAGCTGGTGTATTGCATGCATTTTAAAAATCTACCTTTAGTTCAATTCAATTAATTTAGTTTAATCAATCAAAATATTTAAAAATGGAAGCTTTGAATAAAAAGAAGGCAGAAATTCTGCTCCAGTAATAATATTCTTGATATATACAGTTAGTATTTACCAAACACCTTTCTATCTATTATCTCATTTGATCATCATGGCATTCTGAAATAGGCAGAATAATTCTTCATCTTGATGATATGGAAGAAATGTCATGTTAAAATTTCTACCTAGAATATTAGTAAATAGTAATTTCCTTCTTATTGCCCTGTTACAGACATGATATTTTAATCCTTCTGACCAGACTTTCTGACAAGGAGCAGAAAATGCCCTCTATTTTCATGTTATCTGATTGTCCTTTCTGGGTCATTTACCTTTTTAGTTGAAAACATTTTAAAGTGATGAATTATTAAAGGAGGAGAGGCCAAGGATTTCTTTGGTTCTGCATAGATTCATCACCAAAGCCTTTGAAAGATAGCAAACCATGTTAACATATTCTGTACAAACTCCTACCACCCAAGGCAAGCCATTCTAAGAGATATTTGAGGTAGCAAATCATATGTACAATGATTTTGAATATGGCATTTTTGTTTCAAAGGTCAAATTTTTTTATATGTTGAAAGTCACTCTAACTTCAATCTTAGAATGAAATATTAACCAGGACAAAAAAAAAAAAAACCCAAATATTTTATTATCTATAAAACTGAAATATTGATCCAGTAGTCTTTAGGCTAATGAATTGTCCAGTAGTAGAAGAACAGGTAATAATTCAGAGGGAGGGAGTTAGATAATTTTCATCAAATTTGTTTCTTGGCAGGCAAACTGCTGTTAGTAAATTTTTCAGGTGACCTCCTTCATGTTTGCTTTCTGCAACTTTATGTTAGACAAATCCAAGTCAGCACATGGCACTGGTATAAGTGACTAAATGAGCTCTGTGTATGGGTAATGATCTATTATATTTATGACACCCTCAGGCTGGTGCTGCCTGCTCATTTGCAGATGTCATTGAATTTTGATCACTGTTATCTCAATGGGACTAATTAATCCATCTTACAAAGAGAACAAGCTATGATAAATAAAATTAGATGCACAATAAGACATCAGCTATTTAGATTAAGATGGGGAAGTCAGGATGAATTAGTGAAGATATCAATTATAAATGCATTGAGAGAGGAAACTTACTGATATGGGATAATAGAATCTGTTTTTATTGTCTCTTTTATCAAAGAATGACTCCACTAAATATGTTTTAACAAACTGTTGAAACAATTGAAGTCAATATAACTGTTGGATATAGATGGATACTCTTAAAATATTTGAAAATGGTTTGAACTCTTGAGAAATTCAGATACCTTCCCTCTCGCATATTTGCATTATTCACTTATTTTGTCTTTTTTAAAAAAGAGATAGTACAAAAGTAAATTGAGTTTAGGGGCTTACTACTCATAGAGTGGTCCATGGGCCAGCAGCATCAAAGTCACCTGGGAGCTTGTCAGAAACATTGAATCTCAGTCTTCACAATAGATTACTGAATCATTCTTTTTTTTTTTTTTCTTCTTTCTCTTCTTTTTATTTTTTGTTCTTCAGATTGGGCAATCTCTACTGATCTATCTTCAGGTTTGTTGATTATTTCTTCTGTCATCTCAAATCTGTTGTTGAGCCCTGCTAGTGAATTTTTTTATGTCAGTTATTGTACTTTTCAACGTCGGAATTTCATTTGGCTGTTTTTTATAATTACTATTTCTTCTGATATTCTCTATTTGATGAGTCATTGCCATCATATTTTTCTCTTTTTTTAACCATTATACTTTCTTCTAATTATTTAAGAATTGTTTCCTCTCTTTACTTGAATATATTTATAATAGCTTCTTCAAAGTTTTTTTCTTCTAAGTCTAGCGTCCTGGGCCCCTCAGAGACAATGTCTACTGGTTGGTCACACTTTCCTGTTTTTCTGCACGCCTTGTAATTTTTGTTGAAAACTGGTCAGTTTAGCTAATTCCTGTTAGCAACTTTGGATTTTGATCTCTACCCCTAACCCCACTGTGTCTAGTTGTTTTGTATTTATTTTAGTGACTTGCCTGCACTAATTCTGTGGCATCTGCTTTTACTACAGTTTATGGGCCTCTGATGTCTCTGCTTATTTATTTATTTTCCTAGTTTTTATTCTTAAGACTGACCTTTTCGGTATTGCTCCTGGGTCAGTATAGTTCAGTGATCATACGATGATTGGTCAGAGATTGTGCTTAAACACCTTGAGCTAGTAAATCTCCTGTTCTGTGCCATTAGATCTGCATGTGGCTTGTTCCATTAGTTATCTGTCACTGTGTAACAATATTACTACAAAATTAGCAGCTTAAATCATCACACATTTATTATCCCATGGTTTCTGTGGGCCAGGAGATTGACCATGGCTTATCGGTAACTTCTGCTTCAGGGATGCAATCAAAGTGTTGTTCACTGTGGTCACATTTCAAGTGAAGGATGTACTCCAAAGTTTACCTGGTTGTTGGCAGAATTCAATTCTTTGCCTGATATTGGACTGAGGGCCTCAGTTTTTTGCTGACTGTAGGCTAGAGCCTACCCTCAGTTTCTTACCATTTGGGCCTCTCTGTAGGACAGCTCACAACATAGCAGCCAGCTTCATCAAAGCCAGCAAGGGAGAGAGTCTCCTAGCAAGACAGACATTACAATCTTACAAAACATAATTAAGGAATAGATATTCTGTTACCTTTGTCATATTCTATTTGTTAGAAGCAATTCACAGGCCCCTGGGTGTCAGTAGCAGAGAGGGCAATTGGAAGCCATCTTGGGAAACGCTTTCAAAGTTCAGAGAGTTTACAAGTGTGCTGTGTTTTACACGTTTTGCACAGTGAGTCCTTAAATTCAGCTAGGGATAAATAGCTTACTAGGTCCTTCTCTGCTTTCTCCTTACCAGGCACTGCCTTGTGCATGTGCATAGCCATTCAAGCCGCCAGGTATAAATGGGGTCTTAGCACAGCCCCCTTTGGCTGTCTTATTTACCCAAATCTCTGTGGACATTTTTGGCTGGTGTGTTGTTTTGTTACTTTTTCTAACTGGTATGGATCTCAGGCTCATATTATCCTCCCTGATTGTTACAAAAATCTCTATTGTTTTCAGCAATGAAAATAGTGGGGTTTTTCACTCTTTGTTCCACATAATCAGACCCCCTCTGGAAGAGCAGCAGAGTTGCCAGTCTTTATGACATGCCCTACCCACCTGGAGAGAATTCCTGATCCACAGAGCTGGTTGTTGGTGGTAGGGGTCCAGAAACAGGAGCAGCCCCAGCCTAAAATGCTCTAGACTTCCACTGTTCTTACCAATGTACAGTAGATTTTCTTAAATAAATGCTTCTTAATTTGTTGTATATCTTTGGTCAATTTCAAGAGTCTTTAAATTGTAATTTTTGACAACTTTATCCAGGTTTATCATTGCTTTTTTGGAAGAAATAATTTTTTAAGCTCCTCACTCAGCCATTATGGAAGCCTTATTCCCCAAACATACAGAATCAGAAACTGCATTTTAACAAGATTACCATGTGATTTATAAACACATTAAAGTCTGAGAAGTAGCAGTCTAGGCCATTTTCAGAAATTCTAAATTAAAGAGATTTAAGTATGTACTGATATGAAAGGTTCTCAGTTTGAATTTCTTAGTACTACCTATTTAGCTGTTCAGCAATTTGTTTCTATGATGTTAAGTAGGAAAAGAGTAACTGTTTTATTCATATATTAGGAAAAAACATTATTCATCTTGCAGGTATACCAAATATATTCATTTAGTGGTGATAACTGGGGTATAGAGTGATATAATTCTATCACCATTGGCTAAAGAATATCACCCCATACTACTGCAGTTATTTTCAAAATCAAAATCCTGGCTATGTAAATATAGCCATTGTGACAACTGAACATAAGCATCAACTGTTTATCTAATCCATTAGGAAATTCTACTGCATCTACCTTTAGAATCTATTTTGAATCTGACCACTTCTTACCTGTGAAGCAGTATGGTGTAGTCAACTCAATTACTTGAAATTGAATCCCCATTCTTCTACTTACTAGCTTTGGGCATATTAATTAACTTCTCTGAGTTTCAGCGTCCTCATTTATTTAAAGGATATAAAAGTACTTATTTATAGGGTTGTTGTGAGGATTAAATGAGTTAATACGTAAAGTGTTGAGAACAAGGCCTGACACTTAAAACACTATGTATGTGCTATAGGGTCGCTATGAGTCAGGATCAATTCGAGAGCAATGGATTTTAACGGGTGCCGGCTTTTATTACACTCTGGTGTTACCACATTTATTTCCTGTACTTTTGTAACAGCTCATTACCTGACCTTTCTGCTTCCAAGCTTGTTTCCTTAAGATCTATTCTCCATCCAACTGCCAGAGTGATCCTTTAAATATGCAAATAAATTCATTTTACTTTCTTGTTGCTGCCAGAGCTGACTGGCACTGACTCATGAGAGAGTTGATGGTGCACATTTCTTACTAAACCCACTTCCAGTGACCTCATATTGATTAAAATTAGCCGTGGTAAGAGTAAAAATACCACGGAAATTGCCACATTTACCAGAATACCAGTGCCTGTTGGATATTCTTCAAGTCTTCCCACAGTATTTCAAATAAGATCTAAAAGCCACTCCATGTCCTACAAGGCCCTTAGTGATCTGCTCCCTTATTACTTCTCCAACTTTATTTCCTCCCTTTCTTTGCCTCATTCGCTGGGCTGTAGTCAAATTGTCCTTGCTGTTCTTCAATCACATACTCCCCATCTATGCGCCCTTCTTGCGCCTGGGCCTGTCCATGCCTGAAAGTTTCTCGCTCATTCTCAGGGCTCTCTTCTCATTTTTTTTTAGCTTTCAGCTCTAAGGTCATTTCTTTTGCAAGGAGCCCCCTGACGATTTTATCTAAGATAGCATCCTCTCTCACTCTATTGCCTGATTCTGTTTATATACCTTTAGAGGTCTTCTAACTTCTTTATCTTATGTGTTTAAAATTTTGCTTACTGCCTGTCAGTCCCATCATGAGGTTAAGTACTTATCTCTTTTGTTCACTGACGAATACCTAGTGTCTGGAAGAGTCCGTGGCACATAGTGAGCACCCAATGGATAACAGGTGAATAACTGAATAACTGAATGAATTAGTGCTTCAGAATGAGTGTATAATTTTGTTCTACTCCCAGCACAGTGTGAGAATTTTTTCTCTTACTCTCACCAATAGAGGATATTAATAAGATTTTAAAGTTTGCATGAGTCACAGCGAATGCTTAAAGGTGCTTACCACATGCTGAGTACTGTTTTAAGTACTACACATTCATAAACTCATTTCATCCTTACAACATCACTATTACAGATAAGGAAAGACAGGGGTTGAGTAACTTGCCCAAAGGCGACCCAGCAAGTAAGTGCTAGAGTACAGCTTTAATCCCAGAGTCTATGCTCTTAATCATTTCACAATATAATCTCCTAATTCTGTTAAAATGCTATTTTTGCTATTTTATTTTTCATTGCTTTTATTACTAATGAATATAAACACTTTTCATGTATTCAATGACTATTTTACATTTTAGTGTGAAATACAACTTTGAGTTCTTTTCTCCTCCTTTTTTTTTTAAAACACAAATTGAGATTTTAATCTTCCTCTGATTTAATCATAAAAATCTTTTATATTTATATTTCAGGTATACTCAGTATTTCTTTTATAAGTTGAAAATATTTTCAGATTGTCATTGGCCTTTTATCTTTGTCTATGGAGCAATATGTATATATGTACATACATATATATGTAGACAGAGAGAGAATTTAAGTTTTATGTTGTCCAATCCAGCATTTCTTTTCTCCCTTTTAGAATTGCTGGTTAGAGTTAAAGCACTTGGCTGCTAACCAAAAGCAGTGGTTTGAACCCAACAGCTGCTCCGCAGGAGAAAGATGTGGCAGTCTGCTTCTGTAAAGATCTACAGCATTAGAAACCCTACGGGGAAGTTCTACTCTGTCCTATAGGGTCTCTATTAGTTGGAATCGACTCAACGGCAGTAGGTTTGGTTGTTTTGGGCTTTGGGTTAGAGTAAGATGAAATGTTCTCATGCTTTGCTGGGAACAGAACATAATTGTACCCTCAAGCAGTAATTCATTCATTTATGGGTATAACTAATCAACACAGCAGAATCAGTTCTGGCTGCACATTAAAATCTCTCATATATCTGGAATCAGATCCTGAACCAAATAACTCAGAATTTCTGGAGTTAAAGTTTAGCTATCTTTTTTTTAAAAAAATATTTTATTGGTTTTAGGCTAAAATTTACACAGTAGATTATGTTCCATTTAATAATTTTTATACAAATTGTTCTGTGACATTGGTAAGAATTTTTGCAATGTGCCAGCATTCTCATTATTTCCATTCTGTTTGTTCTGTTTCTATTGATCTAGCGTCCCTTCCACTCCTTGCCGTCTCATCATTGCTTTTGGGTAAATGTTGACCATTTGGTATCATATAGTTGATTGCTTAAGAATGCACGCTACTCACAGTGATATTGTTTATTTTATAAACCAGTCTATTATTTGGCTGAAAGGTGACCTCCGGGAGTGGCTTCAGTCTAAATTCAGAGGGTATCTTAGGGCATAGTCTTGGGGGTCCCTCTAGTCTCTATTAGTCCAATAAGTCTGGCCTTTTTTAGGAATTTGAATTTTGTTCTACATTTTTCTCCCTTTCTATCCAGGACCTTCTAGCATGTCCCTGGTCAGAACGGTAGGTAGTGGTAGCCAGGCATTGTCTAGTTCTTCTGGTATCAGGCTAGAAGAGGCCATGGTTCCTGTGGGCTACTAGTCCTGTACACTAGTTCTTAAGTCTTTAGTTTCCTTCATTCTCTTTAGCCTAGATATCTTGATATATCTGATTGACCTCAAGTTGGTCATGTTATGTTATTCTTTTAGATGCTGTTTTATTTCAATTACTAATGAAATAGTCACTCAAACATGTGATGTATTTTTCTTCACCTGGCAGTACATATTGAGTTTCAGAGTCTCGGAATTATGCTGGTTTTGTAAAAATCATCCGGAAGTTTTCTCCTTTCTTTACACTCTGGAACAATTTACATTTAAAAGGATTTCTTTTATTGCTATCGGTCTGTGTATTTTTTTTTTATCCTTGCTGTGTTAATTTTAGTAATTAACATTTCTGTAGAGAAATTATCACTTTCATTGAAATTTTTAAATCTAGTTCCTTTTATTTATTTATTTTAAATATTCCACAGTATCTTTGGTTTTCAGTAAGGGTTCTAGCAAGTTTCTATAAGAGGGACTCTGGGGAGGTGATCTGATTAGGCTATGGTAGGGAGATATTCTCAGACTTGTCTCAAAGTTCTGTTTGCACAGCATTTTATCTGAATTTGAGGAAACATCCACTGTTCATGTCAAACATTAATACTCCAGAAATGTACACTAAACAAATTTTCATGTGCTCACAGTCTCCTTTGAAAGATATGGCCTCCTCTATAACTTAGATGGGACCTGAAAAGGCGTGCAATCCTCGTCCCTTACAGCATTGAAAGGAAGGAGAAAGCTGTTTCAAAGTGAATGAGTTGTGTGATGCCTGCCATTGTGTTTGCCTTCACAGTCTGTACTAAGCACCATGCATCTTGGTTTCCCTTAGTGACAAATTGTGCCATATACAAATTCTATCTTGAACAAAAGAAACGTGTGTCTGATTAGGACAAATTGGCTCTTTGTTCTGTTGAACCTTAAAAAAAAAAGGCTCTTCTTACACAAAACATGCAGTGTCTGAAAGACTCCTTGCAACCCTTATTTATATGCAAATAAATGTCTACAGTTATTCCTGCAAGATAGAAAATGAAGAATTTTAACAACTGGGGGGACCTAAAACTCAGGTTTTAGCATTCAGAAAGTTAGGATAATCTCATTGTGGAAAGCCTGGTGTGAAAAGAATGGGTCATGCTATTAATTAGATGTGATAGAAGTACAAATCCAAATTCAGTGAGGGACCCAATTCGTTCAAAATAGAATCCTCAGTATTTTAACTGTTCAAAGCATTTCAAAAGCCAAAGCAAACCCAGTGCTGACGAGTCGATTCCAACTCATAGTAACCCTATAGAACAAATTAGAACTGCCCCATAGGGTATTCAAACTGCCAATCTTTTGGTTAGTAGCTGAGCTCTTAATCATTGTACCACTAGGGCTCCTTCATAGCATTAGGTCATAGTTATTTCTCACAGCTTAGGCTCCAGTACTACCCCCTACCTTCTCGTACGCTCATAATTGCCATGATGGCTCTTTTTGTCCTCTCAGGATTGTAGGGCATGTGCTTTTCTTCATTTTAAGGTATTTAGGTAGAAAGCTTTGTGAAGTGTGTACTTTCCCTCTATTGACAATGGAATCCACCATGAGAATTGACCAAGTTACTCATCTTTCTAGCTCCACTGCCTAGCAGAGAAGGAAAGAGTGGGTAAACCAAATAAATTTAGTCATTGTAGTTAGAGTCAGGATATTATTATGTGCATAACCTTTAAACTAACTATACAACAGGGATACCTGCAGTGTCTCTGGTGGTATACAGTGTTGTCTGCCTTTATAGTAAATGAACTCAGCCAACAATGACTGATAATAATAATATTATCTGTAAGAATAGTTATCTCAGCTTTATTTATAATAATTAAATTTACCAACAATACTGCCTCCAAACAGGGAATTATTTAGCTAAATTATATCACAATAATACTGTGGAATGCGGCTATTAAACATAGTGATGTGGAAGATTATGTAATGATATGAAAAGATGCTCACAGTATATACTGCCAGGTGAAGAATGATTAGGGTACGCCATATTCCTATTTGAGTGATTATAGAAAAAGATTAAAGACAAAGAGAGAATGCGAGATTAGAAGGATAAATACCAACATTCTGAATTTTTTCTAAGTGTTGGGATTATGAATAAGTAATGAGTTTCTTTCTTTGGTTTATAATTACCTGTTCTTTAAATGTTCTAAATAGACACACTTATTTTTAAAGAAGAGAAAAAAGTTACGTTAAAAAATATCGAACCTGCCATTTATATACGCACAGAAACCAAAATCAAACCTATTCCTATCGAGTCGATTGCGACTCACAGTGACCCTATAGAACAGAGTAGAAAGTCCTGCAATAGCCCAGCAAGGTAGCTGCTGTCATCCTCACTTTATGGGTGAGACTTTGTGGCTGACCTCGGGACACCTAGCTGGTGAGCGGTGGAGCTGCCTTCACCACACTGTCTTTCATGCTTCCGTCTGGCGTTCCTGTGTGCTTTAATGGTTTTTCTCTTTTCTCCCTATTCATCAGACTGATGACATTATGTTCTTTGGTCAGTCTTTAGCAGCTTGTTCACTCGACAAATATCCGTTGAACACTTGCAAATCTGTATATGCCAAAGATGGAGCTATGTGTGCGAGTGATGTAGAGAAAAATGAGACATAAGTCCAGGCCTCAAAGGGTTTACAATCCATGGAAGCACAGACTGATGTTTAAACGCAGTTTAAGGTGGTCAGAGAATGGGCCCAGGGCTGTAGGAACAAAGGAAGGTGCTGTGTGTGTGCCATCAACCAGGAACCAGGTGACTTGGTTCTTTAGAATTGTGCCTAAAATAAGAGTGACACACACAGGTGTCCTCCTATGCCATGGGCTCTGTGGTATATAGTGTAGGGACAGCGGGTGTCTATGCAGCCACCTCAGAGACAATGCTTTAGTCCCTTTAACGTGGCTGAATTTCTTGCTTCAATCAGCTTTTGATATTATAAGGTGTTATTGTCATTGGCTATTGTGCTCCCCTGCACTGATTTTTGCCTTTTTTTTTTTTGAGGGAGCATTGTTTTTACCATAGTCTAAGCCACAGCAAATCAAAAGGGAAATGAATGTGTGGATGGGAATGATCCCTGAAGCAAATCTGTGAACTCTTACTTTTAGAAATACTTTTTAATACAGTTAGTGAAATTAAAAAAAAAAGATTATTTTAATTTTAAAAGCCAAGATCATTTCTTGCACTCTAAAACAGAAACTGAATTCTTTAAGTCCTATGAGATGTAATATAGTCTGTGCTTCATACTTATTTTTAAAAAATACAGTGATATCCATTTTTGGTAATGTAACAATTTACGGTTCCCCACAATCGTCACTCCTTCCCAGCCTCTAAGTTTGTGGTTGTGTTAATACAATTAATCCCTCGTAAGTCCACTCCACTTTCCACAGTTTGAGTTGATTTCTTGGCAAATGGCTCTTTTTTATTTGTTTGTTTGCTGTGAAACCAACCTTGAAGAAAATATAGATCTTGCTGTGAAAGTGGCTAATATGGGCTTTGCACTTTTACATACTGCGTCATTAGAACTTAATAGCATACCTAGATTACTATGAAATGATATTAATAAATTTCCATGATTGTTATATGTGTTTTCTGGTTGCTGTGAAAAATAACACTGACCAATCAATACATATTAAGTAGAGGGTCAGCGAAAATGAGGGAAACCCGTGATGAGATTGATTGACACAGTACCTTTAACAATGAACTCAAACGTGCCAGTGATCAGGAAGATGGTGCAGAACCAGGCAACGTTTTGTTCTGTTGTACATAAGGTTGCCATGAATCAGAGCCAACTTGTGAGGGCAATAACAACAACCCAAGCTTTCAGCTTAAGAAGTCAATCTTGTTTGCAAAAGTTGTGGAAAATCCAATTTGTTTGGAGCTGAAAGTGTTTTGATATAATTTTCAGTATGCCCTATCCTAGGAAACTGGCACAACCACATGACAAGCAATGTTCTGTGCTTTAAACACCTCTGATTTATATTTTTATTTTCATCATTTCCCTTGGTTTTCAGAAAAATGTGAACGTGTTGCTTCACGGGAATCCCTAGATGTGTTTAACTGAACTTTCGACAATGGAAAATGATCGGTTTCCTTCATTAGTGTTCATAGTAGATAAACAGTCTCCTGAGTTTGTATCCCGCAAAATTGTTACATTTGCTGGGAGCCAATAGAATGCACTATAGAAAGAACGTCAGAGAAGCTGGGCTGCTTCCATCTGAAATGCATAACTCTACCACTCCCGCGGCTATGGTGAGGAGGACAGCACGAGAGGAAAGATTGGACGGGCAGAGGCACACATGGATCCAAATCTCACTTCTGTCACTGACTGTATGATTTGGTACAAATCACTTAACTTCTCTAGGACTCAGTTTTCTTATCAGTAAAGCAGAGATTACACGATCGACTCACTACAATTGTGAGGATTAAATGACATGCTATGTATAATGCTTGTAACTTAGAGCCAGACTCTGTCTACAGCCTTAATAAAAGTTGGCAAATATTGTTTAATAAAGGCAAGAGCACTAGTTCTGCTGTGTTATCCTGGCTCTGCCCTTACTAATTGTATGGTTTTGACATGTCACTTTACCTTATTGATTGTCAACTTGAATAAAATAATAATAGAGTTTTTTGTTTGTTTTTAAGAGCAGTTTTAGGTTTACAGAAAAATTGTGCAAAAGTGCAGAGCCCCCTGCATACTGTTTCTCCTATTATTAACATCTTGCATTAGTGTAATATTTGTTACAATTGATAAAGCAATATTAATACATTATTATTAACTAGAGTCCACAGTTCACTCTTTGTGTGGTATGGTCCTATGGGTTTTGACCAATGCATAATACCATGTGCCCACCATTACAGATTCATGAAGAATAGTTTCCCTGCCCTAAAAAAAAGGCTGTTTCATCTCTTCATTCCTCCCCTTACCTACTCCTGAATGCTCGTCAATCACCAATTAAAGAGTCTCTATAGTTTGACCTTTCTCAGGATGTCATATAATTAGAATCATACAGTGTGTAGCCTTTTCAGACTGGCTTATTTTACTTGGCAATATGTATTCAAGGTTCTTTCATGTCTTTTTGTGGCTTGAAAGCTTATTTCTTTTTATTGCTGAATAGTACTCCCTTGTGTGGATGCACCAGTTTACCCATTCAACTGTCAAAGGATGCAACATGAGTCGCATCCAATTTTTGGCAATTATGAATAAAGGTGCTATAAACATTCGTGTGCAATTGCTAACTTTCTATTAAAAAGATGGGATAGCTAAAGCCTGACCAGCCTACCTGGTGTCCCGGTTTACCTGCAAGATTCTGCCATGTGTGGGTGAAAAAATGACTTTCTAGAAAAGAAGGCCACTCATCAAGAGTCTGGGAGCTGTGGCAGATGTGGAGATGGCATGCCCAGGCCCGCCCAAGCTGCCCAGCTGCGAGGAGTGAGGTTAGCTGGCAGCTTGAGGACTTGCTATTTTCAGGGCGGCCCCTGGCCAGTGACTGAGGAAGGCGGGGTTAGCCAAGGGCTCGCCCTTCTTGATGACCCTCAATCCATGAGTGAGCAGGGCGGTATTAGGAGCACCTGGCCGTAACTGCCCCCAAGGAACTCCTCTAGTGATGGACCTTTACTTTGAGCCTCCCTGTGGGGGCTGGCGCAGATGTCAGATCTGCAAAGAGGTCTTAAACTGTCCCCTGCCCAATCCTGCTTCCTCCTTTTACCTTTCACAGTAGGCATTCCCCAATAACCCTTCCTCATACCTAACTCCGCCTCAGTGTCTGTTCCTTGGAGAACTCCCACCTGCACCAGGAGCTAAGGGTAAAAACTGAAGAGAATGCAATCGTCATCGGGCAGGATGACAGTGCAGACACTGAGAATAAATGAGGCCAAAAGGGTCAAGTTAGAGTGAAATGGAGTAGTAGCAGCTCAGCACCAAGGCTCAGCTGTGGCTTACGTGATGGACCGGGGGACGACTGAGGTGTGCGCAGGAAAGCTTCCCAGAGCGTGTGCTCATTGGGAGCAGCAAATCATTCAACTAACGTGAAAGTGCTCTGTAAACTCCGAAGCACTGTGCAAATGCAAGCAGCAGTGCATTGTTCTGCATTCTGGGGCGTCCAGGCACCTTCCTAATAAAGTTTGTGCAGGTTGGGCGCTGTTTGCCATCCTCCCTCTATTGACAACGCTGGTGGTAGCTTAAAAGGCATCCCGAGAAGGATTGCTCTCCCCATCCCCAAACACTACTGGCAAAAGCTGCTAGACATTCAGGCCCCAGAATGGGTTCACTTCCAACGTCACTACCATTAGGGGGCGCTCTAACATCTAGTTAGTCTACTTATGGCTCTGTAATCAGCATCTTGCTCCAGACCTGGGACAGAAGTATGGCGTTCATGTCGGGGGATGGGGAGGGCGGAAGGGGCAGGCTCCACTGCTAAAGTGGACACAGACCTTTTGTCCATAAAAGCTGGATGATTCATGCCTCGTCTGTCGTTACACACTTTACACCTAAGAGTTAATACGACAGCAATAAAATAGAGAATATGTGGGACGAACACAGCACCTTTGAGGCACGTAAAGTTCAGGGTTTTTCTCTGTGCTGCCAGCTCCAACCTCACCTTAAGGAAAAACCGCTTACATTGTGTATTTCAGTGACTGCTGTTCATACCACGGTAGATAAGAAGGTAGAATTGTCAGACTTTGCCTCTAATAATTCCCTCTCTCTGTGTTGGACATCTATGAAGAATCTTATGAACAAAATAAACAGAAAAACTATTGATCGTAGAACAAGAACACACCAAACTGATGGCCATCTCATCCAGCATGTAGCTCAAAGGGATTTGGTACAAGGTGAATGAGAAAAACATGGTTATATATGCACTGTTTTTATGTATTAAGAGGGAGGCATTCTCTTTTAGCTACACAAATATCTTGACTTCAGCATACCGGTAAGAATAACTATGCCTCCATTTTTTTTTTTAAACCAGGATCCTCTTACATTACCAATTTTTATAGACCCTCTCAGTTTAAACTTGCAGAGGACAAATTAACTATAAAGGTGGCCCAAAACCATGATGCCATGTTTTCCACTATAAAGATATACCTTAACACCTTCCACTAAGGATTTAAAGCATTTAAAAATTCTCAAGTCATGGGGAGAAAGAAAAGCTGCAGTTTAAGTCTTGGGAAGTGTGAAACACGTGGTGAAAATTTTGAGAGATGCTAAGCTGGCGAGTTTAGAAAGGTAAATGTTGTGAAATTTGGTTTTATCGCTTATATTTGGTATATTAAATTTACAGGTATAGTTAAATTGAAATATATTGTTGTTTATTGCAGGATAGATGTTTCAGTTGAATTAACTTCTCATTTGATTTAATTTTTGCTGCAACTGGCACTTCAGTCATATTCTAGGAGTCAAAATCAAATTGTAGAATATATCCTGGGCATATAGGCTTAAAAAGGGAGTAAATTATTCTGAATTCTGGTCTATTGTCTTCAGTGTTAGGTGAATGTGTAAAGGGCACCTTATGAGTAACAGAAGGATGTTATAAAAGAAGCAAAAAAGTCAACTCAATCTTTGCCACCTTTGCCAATAAACTCGATTCTTTAGCTATCAATATCAAAGGTTCTTCTCTGATGCATCTTCGTAATTTGTATCCGTTTGAAGACACAGTACTTTCTTTGAAACAGGCAAAGTTATTTACATAACAGTTGCTATCTATTTGACTTCAATTCATGGCTGCCACCATGTGTCAGAGTAGAACTGTGCTCCACAGGGTTTTCAGTGACTGATTTTTCAGAAGTAGATCACCAGGTCTTTCTTCCAAGGCACGTCTGTGTGGATTACAACCTCCACGCTTTTGGTTAGCAGTTCATTGTTTGCACTGCCCAGGCAAGGTACAGAGGATAACTTCTGCGAGGGGATACACCTAGAATCTGTTCTGTTACTGCCAATGGATTGTATGACCCGGGCCCTCACTGAACCATGCTGAGTCTCAGTTTCTTTATGGTTAAATCAAGGGGGTAAAACTAGAGGGCTAAAGATGCCCCTCTTGCTCTAAACATTTTATAATTCTCTACTTTTCCCCATGCTTATTTCTTAACTCCGTACATTTACAAACACAGATAAAAATTCTACAAGAAACAGAAACTGCAGGTGTCTGTCATAAACCAGAAAAGGAATCCAACATGATATTATGCTAAGTCCGTGCCACCGTGGGCCACCTGCATTCTGGGTAGACCTCTCAGGAGCACCTAACACTCGCTAACCTTTGAAAGTGACTTTCACAGTATCAGGTCCTGGGGGGGTCCTGCGTGTTTCATTAATCCCCTCAAAGGTGGTAGAAGTGGGGTCTCATTTTCGTTACTTTGTTTCTTGCATCAACAAGATTTGCAGCAGTATGAATTTTCTGACAGCCAAATGATTCCCTTTTCCTAATAGGTTTTTTACTTCGCCTTGCTTTATCCTTTTAAGCAGAGATGCACTTGGATTAGCTGGGTCATTTGGGAAAGAATGTCTGATAGATGCGTACTGTACAATTCAGATATTGTTATTGCTGAAGACATACACTTTTTTTTTTTATCTTCAGCACGTTTGACAGTTAAATCCAAACACATCTTCATTGATTGCACTGTTTGTTATATTTCCAGATACTTTAAGATCCCCAGTGATCATTGTTTCATGAAGAGTTTCTTCTTTCTTCAGTAAGCCTGCTTAGGCCAGTTCTGCTCTTCCCCAGTGAGTGCCCATAGAGGTTGACTGATGTTGTATGCGCAACTTGTTCTTTTCTTGCTCATTCTTGAAAGCAACTCTTAGGAAAGGCAGCCCATAGGAGCTTACAAATGAAGAAAGAACTGTATTTTTCTGGTTTCTCAAGTGAAAAAATCAGTACTTTCTGAAGGTCAAATTTGCCTTCCTTTTGATACCAAAAAGAATATTTTCCTGTTTGTTTCCATCCAGGGGTTATATTGATCTAACACCATATGTAATGCATGGGGGTCATGATATAAGTTATAGAAATGATATAAGCCTATATTATGAAAACGGTATAGGTACGGAAGAGAGCCATGACTAAGAGGGACTTTTGGGGAGCAGCTTCCCTCTTGGAGATTCAGCTCCCTTATCTGTGAACTAGGCCCACTGCACCCTGACGGCACCACTGTGAAAACGAAATGAAGGAATGTGTGTGAATTGTGTAGCCTAGTGCCTGGCAAATGGTACACCCGATAAAATAAATGATAATTTATGTTGGCAGGGAGAAACATTCAAGGCTGAATTGTCTGAATCACATTAATCTTTTAAAATAGTATTTTAAAATCTAACTGAAATGTGTTTCTAAGGGGAAAAGAAAAGTTTAACAAAACATATTGCCCTGGAAAATTTTCTCTTTATTCTGGGAACTACATGCATTTATGATCTATGAGTGAGTGAGCTTGGTACAGGTCATTGGAAATGCCTTTATTATTATTATTATTATTTTACACTTGGTAGAGAATGTAGAATTCTGATTCAAGGAAAAGTTTGAAAACTACTTTCTCCCTTTTTTTTTTGGTGAATGCCCCAAAGGTAGGTAGTGTAAATTAACACGTTAACACACTTGCAGAGTGCTGTATAAATGCTTATTACCAACCAATGTAATTATGGCTTTCCACATTGACACTAAATTGACATAAAACATAACACCAAATCCAGCACCAGGGATAACAGCCTACTTCTTCTATGGATACCTCTGGGAGAATTCTTACATACTAAATGGAATAAGATCTGAGTATAGGATCTAAAAAACCATGGTACACTCTTAGAGACCAAGGTGGACCAATTATTACTGGAATCAGTGATTTTCTTTTCATTATACCAAAGTAAATTGACATGCTTTTGTGTTGATAGAATTGGCAAATTTTAAAACAGTCACACTGAAATCTGCATGGATGAACTTTTTCAGGTTTACAAAGCTTCATCCAACAATAAAAACTTAAAAGATGATGAGATAACCACTCCCCTGAAAGCATTTCTAGAATATAGTCTACCTGTCAAAATGCCACTCAATGACAATGTGTTGAACGTGGGCAGAGTTTAAGGGTCTGGCTTAGCCACTCATCAAATGAAGACAAAGATTTTGTAGGGCTGGGTCTCAGGTGAGGCTGGGGTATAGCAAGGGTGGCTATAAATTATGGGCTGTGCCAAGCTAAGATTTATTTAAAGAGGGTAAATATGAAAATGAAGCCATCTTTGTGTAACCCTGGCTCCTGATAGGAATTGAGAACTTAGGACAGAGTTGGCTATTGTGTGCTAGTAAATGTTTAACAACCAGCTCTCCTGGCGGAGGAGTGGGTAGGGAAGGTGCTGACTTACAGTGTTTGTCATTTGCTGTGGTGTAAATGCTCTACCGATTTCAAGTTACCAATGTGAAGTCACTTAACACATAGAAGGGTAGAGATGCTAAGAATTGGTTCTTCCACGCTGATATTGGCGGGCTCCCCCACACCACTGGCTCTTTCAGCAATGCCTGTGCCTCACTTCCTTGTCGACTCACTGGAAAATGGAAACTCTTGTGGTGGTTGACCATTTCTTTTAAAGCATTTCTTTTCTTCCTTTTTTTTAGCAGAGACATAGAAATAAACTTGGTTGAAGTAGACAAAGAGAAAGTAAATCAGAGGATTGCACATCATATAACCCCAGGAAGATGTCATCTGTACTAAAGTCTATATGAAAGGTGTCTCTTAAATTTGTGCAGGGCACAGTTGCCAAACTATATGTGGTGGCCTCGCTACAGCTCGGTCTGCCTTAACTTCACCTCCCCCCTACACATGGCAACTCATGATACATCACATCATATTTACCACTCTGTACTAGGCAATAATTCTAGTTATTCCCCTCCTCCAATCTAAACTTCACCTGCTGCTGTTTGGGTTCTGGTATTCCTGGTTCTCCACACAGGCTGAATGAGCAGAACTGGAGGGGAATCAAGAGGAGGGCCATGACGGCATTCTGGCAGTGGAGTTCAGAAGCTCTGTGCAAAGGTGCTTCAGGATACAGCTGGTAGGTGAGGGTGGGGGAGGCTTAGGGTGCCCACAGGCCTGTCACTGGCCCAGGAACACTTAGGCACAGTGTCCATTATCTGGGGGAGGAAAAAGAATAAATCAGTGCACGGACATGCAGCTGAATCACTCTTAAAGACCTTGCCACTCAGTTGGCTTCCCTGGCTGAGTCATGGCTTCCTGAGCAGCCAGGGCCTAATGAGGACTCCGTGGGTGGCTCCATACGGGGCAGCAACACAACGCTAATCCCAGCTCCCTGGATGTGAGCTTTTAGAAAAGAAGAACAAGCCCGACTGATTGATAGTGTTATTTTGGCCTTTCCCGGGGAGAAACTCACTTTGGGAGTACAGGCAAACAGAATCTCATAGTGGGGCTCGGTGCTCGCAAGCCCAAGGAGGGTGGCAGAGGGCAGAATGTCATTGCACAGCCCTCTAGGGTAAACCTGAGGAGCAGCAGCATCTGGCTGACCTGGATTCAGGGGACATTGCAGCCAGCAGGGCCAGGCTCTGCAGGGCCAGGCTCTGCAGAGCCCACAGATCTAAGGGGGCTCTGTGTCTGTGTGCAGAACACTGGCGAGCCATCTGCACCCCACACATACACACTTGCACAGGCTCATTAATTCTCCCAAGGATGGGAGACCAAGGTAAATACATAAATAAAAGTGAAGGTGTTAGCACACAGCATCCTGGCTACCATGATCCCCTCTGCCAAGCATGATCAATGAAGTGATCGTTTTAATTCGACTATGTAATAACGCGTCCCTCAAGAAGAGTGTCAAACTATAAAGATTTATGGAATAGATGGACAATGTATTTATTGTATTAGTAAAGAAGCTATTGGTTGCATGGAATGGGAGACCTGCTTGAAGGTAGCTTAAAGAAAAGACTGAAGGCACAGGGGGGAGTTATTGAAAGGTCATCAGGCTGCTTCATGTGACCCAAGGACACAGAGGCTGTTAGGCTATCAGATGGCAGCCAGAGTTCTGATCCAGTAGGTCTGGAGTGGGGCCTGAGAATTTGCAATTCTAATAGATTCCCAGATGAGGTTGATGCTGATGGTCTTTGTGCCTTTTGCTCACACAACCATGCCATGCTTCTTGAGCTGCTGAAAAGCCTTCTGTGCTTCTGTCCACATGACTAAAAGGGGGCCAAGAGGTTCTAATTTTTATTGTTTTAAGTTCCAGCGGAAAAGAGTTCTCTCTTTCTATCCTGGTTTACAAAACTCTAAGGGAGAACAGGATTTTCCCAGATTGGGTCAGGTGCCACTACTGTTCAATCAGTTGTGGCAAGGGAGCAGAGTCTGGGGAAGGATTCCAATTTACCCAGCTTGGGTCTCTTTGGCCTGAAGAAGAGAATTAGATCTGGTCTCCAGCTGGAATCTCTCTTCACTCATGAGGACAAACAGTAAGAGTAGAAATCTCAGGGGCATTGGAGTCAGGCATATCTGGGTCCAAGAGCTCCATTTTCCCACTTGTGAGTTGTTTAACTCTGGATAAATCACTTAACCTCTTCAAAATTAAATTTTCTTATCTATAAAATTGGAGCAAAAACACCAGCCATGGAGTGTTTTCAGTTTAACAGGACGCAGAGTGAGACTTCTCCTAATGCTCCAAAAGGGAGATCAAAATGGTGATGACTGCACAACAAACACAATAGATGTCACTGAATTATACATGTGAAGAACGTTGAAATGGCAAGTGTCTTATTACATATATATTTACCACAATAATAACAAAAATAAAAAGACAACAAGAGATTCCATTCTACAGTGGTTCTCAAAGTGGGTTCTGGAACCATCAGCAGCAGCCTCACCCGGGAACCTATTAGAAATGCAAATTTTCAGGCCCCATCCCAGAGAATCTTTGGGAGGGGGTACCCAGCAATCTATGTTTTAAAAAGACCTCCAGATGATAGGTGCTAGAGTTTGAGAACCTTTGCTCTGGAGCTCTACAGGGAGACTCCAAGAAGCCCTGAACAATAGACCACATACTCCTGGCTGAGGGTCAATTGGACCTACTACTCCCAGCTACCACCCTCCCCCATAACAGTCTATACAAGCAGACTATGGGAGGACAGAATACAGGAGGAAGTCTCTGAAGTCCAAACATTTGTGATACTGTGGGTTTGCTGTAGTATTCATGGGGAGAAGAGGGGTCCCTCTACTCCAATCCAAGTGAAGCTTAAAGATTGGTGGCACTTGAGAGAATAAGGGATCATACATCCCCTTGCCCCGTACTTGTTTAGCTACAGAAAATTGCAGGCCCACCCTGGTACTAGTGCTGCTTGAGGAATTTCTTGGGAGAACGTCTCTCCTCTCCCTGAGCTACTAGGTCCTGAAGACGAAGGAGGCAGAAGGGAAATAGCTGATCACACTTCCTCCTCTCTGAAGATGAGGCAAACCAAATAGGTAGGGGAGGGTAGGAGACTGCAGCATTAGACATGATAGGACTCAGTCTTACATATTGTAATGACACTGTCCTAGTAACTGAAGATAAATGGAAGCTATAGATTCTGACCCATATGGCATTGTAGCATTGAAAAGAAAGATGCAATAGAGCAGGTTTAAAACAAGCACTGGGAAAAAAAATGAAAGTATTCGAGATGATGTTCGGAAAATACATAAACATAAACACCACGGGTACTTAATAAATGTTGTTATTGCTGTTAGCTGCCATAAAGTCAACCCCCAACTCATGGTGACCCTATGCACAAAGGAACGAAATACTACCTGGTCCTGTACCACCCCTGTGATCAGTTGCGGATTGAATTGTTGCGATCCATAGGGTTTGTTGGTTGATTTTTGGACATAGATCTCCAGGCCTTTGTCCCTAGTCTCTCTTAGTCCAGAAGCTCCTCTGAGACCTGTTCTGCATCATAGCAACACTAGTGGCTGTACACGAAGTGCATAGACTAGGACTCAAACCCAGATTTTCCTGCACAGAAGGTGAGAATTCTACCACCGAACCACCCTCTTTATAAATAGCTGCTACTTATTGAGTGCTTACACATACCAGACAATTTGTAAGGTAATTAAAACAAAATTATTACATTGAATTCTTATGACTATCTTATGAGGAGGGTCTTATAATTCCCATGTGAGAGAGAAGGAAACCGAGGCTCAGTGGAGGTTAACTAACTTGCCAAAAGCCACACAAGGAGTCAGAAGAGCTGAGCCAGTGCCCCAATGTGCCTCTCTCTGACTCTGGAGCCATGTTTGAACCACTGCCTCTTCATAGTAGTTATTTTAATAATACATTAATCCCTAAATCAGGGATATTACTCATTTCCTTCTGGGATGGAATTCCTGAGCATTCCAGATTGCAGCTCTTGGGTAGGGAGACTGCCTCTCTGTGCTGTAGTAGCCCATGTAGACCCCGCACACGGAGGTCCTGGTGGCCCAGTCTCTGATCTGTTATTTAGGAAGCAGAGGACTGTTTTGCTGAGCTGGCACTCACGTGGCACTGTTTTGCTTCTTGTAACTCAGAAACCAAAAACTAAACCCTTTGCCCATTTAGTGGGTTCCGACTCATGTAATTCAAGGCAAAGATAAAGTCAAAGGGTTGACTTTTGCTCCTCAAACAAAGCTCTGGATAGCATCCATGGAAGGGCTTTGTAAATGGTAAGAGGCCAACCAGTGTGCAGCCTTATGGAGTCAGTGCCCTGACTTCCACTCCAAATGGCTGCAGCAGTTGGTTGCCTTGGGACTGGAAGCTGCTGGGCTTGCCTGTGTCCTCCAGCCCTGCAAGAAAAATCAAAGCCATTCATTGCATCTGTCTCTCCCTGACACACACACTCACACCATTTATGAGCATGAATCACAGATTTCCAAATAACAAGTATGAACTATTTTTTTTAACACCCACCGCATAGCCCGACACCTTCCAACCCCCCTTCCCAGCTGCCTATCAAGCCTAGAACAGGAGGAGGGACAGGGCTGGCAGAGCTATTAAGTCAGTCCCCAGGAAGTTCAACACTTGCAGCAATTTGTAGGGAAATTACCAGCTGAACTCAGTTTAGAGCCTGGCCTGAGTTCTCCCTGAAGGGTGTGGTGTCAGAGCCAAGCAATTTGCTGTGGGTGAAAGATTTACCAGGCTGAGGATGAAGTCGGTGGAAACTAAAGGGCACAGAGAATGTGCCAGAATGATTTAGAGCTCAAGAAGCTGTGCTCTGGGTCACGCTCAGTCCCACTCCTTTTTCAGCCCCAAGTAAACATTGCTGTTGAATATAAATAAATCATGAGATGCACAGGCTGGCTGGTTTGTGAAGTAGCTCATCCCACAAGTTCAATTTGCCCAAGGGGGTTAGCTGCAGAGGGGTCATTGCTGCCTTCTAAGGACCCATTTCTTTCTATCCAGAGGCTCACGTAGCTGGCTGGGATTGTGCCCTGTGGGAGAAGTATGTTGTCCTTTCTGAGGGAGCAAGGAGTGAAGTCTGAGGCTCACTAATGCTCTGGATCCCCTCCCAGCTATAAGTCACTCACAAAATATGGGCTAACGATGACATTTGGTGTTTGTTCCATGACCCATCTGTCAGTTTGTTGTACTGTGGTGGCTTGTGTGCTGTAACACTGGCAGATATGCCACTGGTATTTCAAATACCAGCAGGGTCAACCAAGGTGAATAAGTTTCACTGGCTCTCCAAACTAAGACAGACTAGAAAGAAAGACCTGGTGGTCTACTTCTGAAAATCAGCCAATGAAAACTTTGTGGATGACAGCAGTTTATTGTCTGACTTACCTGCTTTGGACACATGGTCAGAAGGGATCAATAACTGGAGGAGCACATCATGTGTTCAGGAATTAGAGAGCCAATCAGGATGAGGAAGACCTTTGGGGAGATGGATTAGCACAAGAGCCTCAATGTTAGACTTGAACACGTCTGCAATTGTGAGGATGAGGCAAGAGGAGGCAATGCTTCCTTCTGTTGTACGCGAAGCCACCATGGGGTAGAGTCGACTTGATGGCAGCTACCTATGTCTCTAATATTTGTCATTGGGTACTGATAGTTGAGAAGTACTATCTTAGATATTAAGATGTGAGTACAATCATAGGCTTGTGTGTTGCTGTGATGCTGAAATCTATACCACCGGTATTTCAAATACCAGCAAGATCACTCATGGTGGACAGGTTTCAGTGGAGCTTCCAGACTAAGACAGACTAGGAAGAAGGACTTGGTGATCTACTTCTGAAAAAATTGCCAGTGAGAATGTTATGAACAGCAGCGGAACATTGTCAGATTGGAAGGCACTCAAAATACAACTAGGGTAAACTTGTCTCCTCAAAGTAGAGTCGACCTTAATGACGTGGATGGAGTCAAGCCTGTGGCACCTTCATTTGCTAATGTGGCACAACTCAAAATGAGAAGAAACAGCTGCAAATATTCATTAATAATCAGAACAGGGACTGTACAAAGTATGAATCTAGGAAAATTGGAAGTTATCAAAAATTAAATGGAATGCTTGACAATAGATATCCCAGGCATTAGCTGAAATGGACTGATATTGGCCATTTTGGATCAGACAATCATATGGTCTACTATGCCAGGAATGACAAATTGAAGAGGAATAGTGTCACATTCATTGCCAAAAAGAACATTTCAAGATCTATCCTGAAGTACAACACTGTCAGTGTTAGGATAATATCCATAGGCCTACCAGGAAGACCAGTTAATATGACTATCATTCAAATTTACTCACCAACCCCTAAGACCAAAGATGAAGAAGTTGAAGATTTTTGTCAACTTCTGCAGTCTGAAATTGATCAAACATACAATCAAGATGCATTTATAATTACTAGTGATTAAAATGCAAAAGTTGGAAACAAAGAAGGATCAGTAGTTGGAAATATGGCCTTGGTGATAGAAACGACACCGGAGATCGCATGATAGAATTTCGCAAGACCAATGACTTCTTCATTGCAAATACCATTTTTCAACAACATAAATGGCAACTATACATGTGGGCCTCGCCTGGTAGACTACACAGGAAGGAAATGGACTACATCTGTGGACAGAGACAATGGAGAAGCTCAACATCATCAGTCAGAAAAAGGCTGGGACAGACCGTGGAATAGACCATCAGTTGCTAATAAAAAAGTTCAAGTTGAGGCTGAAGACAATTAGAACAAGTCCACAAGAGCCAAAGTATGACCTTGAGTATATCTCACCTGAATTTAGAGACCATCTCAAGAGTAAATTTGATGCATTGAACAGTAATAACCAAAAACCAGACCAGTTGTGGGATGACATCAAAGACATCATACATGAAGAAAGCAAAAGGTCGTTAAAAAGACAGGAAAGAAAGAAAAGACTAAAATAGATGTCAGAAGAGACTCAAACTTGCTCTTGAAGGTAGAGTAGCTAAAGCAAAAGAAAGAAATGAAGTAAAGAACTGAACAGATGATTTCAAAGGGCGGCTCAAGTAGACAAAGAAAAATATTATAATGAAATGCGGAAAGACCTGGAGTTAAAAAACCAAATGAGAAGAACATGCTTGGCATTTCTCAAGCCAAAAGAAGGGGAAAAAAAAATTCAAGCCCCACATTGCTATACTGAAGGATTCTGTGGGCAAAATCTTGAAAGATGTTGAAAGCATCAAAAGAAGATGGAAGGAATATGCAGTCATTATACCAAAAATAATCAACGTTCAACCATTTCAGGAGGTAGCATATGATTAAGAACCAATGGTACCGAAGGAAGAAATCCAACAAGAACAGAAGGCATTGGCAAAAAAGAAGGCTCCAGGAATTGACAGAATACCAGTTGAGATGTTTCAACCAGCAGATGCAGCACTGGAAGCACTCACTCATCTATGCCAAAAAATTTGGAAGATAGCTACCTGGCCGATTGACTGGAAGAGATTCATACTTGTTCACATTCCAAAGAAAGATGATCGAACAGAATGCAGAAATTATCAGACTATATCATTCAGATCACACACAAGTAAAGTTTGGCTGAAGATCGTTCAAAAGCAGTTACAGCAGCACATTGACAGGGAACTGCCAGAAATTCAAGCCAGATTCAGAAGAGGACTTGGAATGAGGGGTATCACTGCTGATGTCAGATGAATTTTGGCTGAAAGCAGAGAATAACAACCTTTACCTGTGCTTTATTGACTATGCAAAGGCATTTGACTGTATGGATCATTACAAATTATGGATAACATTTCGAAGAATGGGAATTCCAGAACCCTTAATTGTGCTCATGAGCAACATGTACATAGACCAAGAGGCAATTATTTGAACAGAGCAAGGGGAAACTTCGTGATTTAAAATCAGGAAAGGTGTGCGTCAGGGTTGTATCCTTTCAACATACTGATTCAATCGGTATGCTAAACAAATAATCTGAAAAGCTGGACTACATGAAGAAGAACTGGGCATTGGGACTGGAGGAAGACTCCTTAACAGCCTATGATAGGCAAATGACACAACCTTGCTTGCTGAAAGTGAAGAAGACTTGAATACTGAAATTGTCAAGGATTTCCTTTTACTTGGATCCTCTATCAACTTCCGTGGAAGCAGCAGTCAAGAAATCAAATGACATAGTGCATTAGGCAAATTTGCTCCAAGAGACCTCTTTAAAATATTAGAAAGCAACATGTCACCTTGAAGACTAAGGTGGGCCTGACCCAAGCCATGGTATTTTCAGTTGCCTCATATGCTTGCAAGAACTGGGCAATGAATAAGGAAGACTGAAGAAGACCTGATGCCTTTGAATTATGGTGTTGGCCATGAATATTGAATATAGCATGGACTTTCAGAAGAAGGAACAAATCTGCCTTGTTAGAAGTACAACCGGAATGTTCCTTAGAATTGAGGATTGCAAAACTTTGTCTTACGTACATTGGTTATGTTATCAGGAGGGACCAATCCCCGGAGAAGGACATCATTCTTGGTAAAGTAGAGGGTCAGTGAAAAACAGGAAGATCTCAATGAGATGGAGATTGACACAGTGGCTACAACAATGGGCTTAAATATAGCCATGATTGTGAGGATGGAGCAAGACCAGGCAATCTTTCTTTCTGTCGTATATAGGGTTGCTATGAGTCAGAATTGACTTGAGAGCACCTAAAAACAGCAACAACATCTTAGGTATTACTCTATAATTACAGCTAACCTGAGTGTGGAATTTATAAGCCTCGTTTGACAAAAGAAAAAAAAAGGAAAACATCCAAGAGTTTAGACTGGCACAGACATGAGTGGCAGAAAGATCAATGTTGAGAGCCTTATCTGATAATTTTATCAATATCCCCTAGAAAATATTTCAGGTCAGAACTTTTAAGCATTTATGCTCAGAAAAATACTACATAAGGTGTCTTTCCTGGGGGGTCACTGTCCTTGTCTGTAATGATTGGATGATGATGCAGCTAGTCGTATTTCCCTTTCCCCACAGGCTACCAGGAAGAACAGAGCCGCAATTAGGGCAGAGATTGCAACTCTATTAACTCTTGTACTTGACATATTTGTTTTTGTCATTCTTTGGGTTGGCTTTTTTTCGCCCCCCTGTTTAACCTGTTTATATACCAGTTGCTGTTGAGTTGACTGCAACTCGTGGTGACCACATGTGTGTCAGAGGCTTTTCAATGGCTGATTTTTTGGAAGTAGATCACCAGGCATTTCTTCTGTGGCACTTCTGGGTGGTTTTGAACTGCAACCTTTAAGTTATTGGCCAAGTGCACTAACTGTTTCTACCATCCAGGGACTCCTATTTATATATGGAGACCTCAGATTCTTTAGGGACAGAGGTCAGCTATGAATAAATACATGCATATATAAAGAAAACAAACAAAAAATATAGGAGGCAGAGCCAGGGCTCAAAGGCAGACCTCTCAATTCCAAAGCAGCATATTTTCCACATCATTGCTCCTCCACTCTGCCTGTTCTGGTGAGGTGCTGCCAGAGGATCCCCAGGACTAGGCCCATTTTGGTTCCTAGGTGATGGTATGGCAAGGGGACTTAGGTCGCCATGGCCTCATTACTGTGCCCCTGCCTGTCTGGACAGGGTGAGAGCGCAGGCCTTATCAGAGAAGTATGGTCTGGAAGTAGCTAGACACATGCCATTGATTTTCTCTCTCAGGAGCAACCCACCAATCTTTCCTTGAAGGGGAAATTTAATTGCAAGAAATTTACAAACTTATTTGGAAAGACAGGTGGGGCAGTTATTCTTCAATTAGGTAGAAGTTGGCTTTAATCACCTTCCTGGCAGTGTGTCTCCTGGGAGGCTGGCACTTGCGCAGATGAAGACTTCAGCAGTGGAATTAGAAAAGGAGCTTTGGATTTTGACATCTTTCCCAGTTGTGTTGGCTACAGCATTAAATCCTAAATTCAAGCCTTACATAGCTATTTTCAGATCTCTGAACCTTACTTTCATAAATGCAATGTTGCTTCAAGTCTGCTGGAGCTAAGGAGCATCAGAAGAGCCAATTATTTGGTCTGTGGCTGCCCTGGGCCAGTAAAACAGGCATGCTCAACAATCTTCTGCTGGAAAATTCCATACCCCTCATGAGCACTTTGCGTGAAACAGATTGTGGGTATGTATGTGCAGCAGTGTGTGTGCACATGTGGACGAGCTCATATTATGAGTGACGGTGTGTGTGTGTGTTGGTGTGGTGAGTACAGTGCTTGAGCATGGCAGAGTGAGTATGCATGCATGTGTGTACATGCATGAAGAAGGGTTGTATGCGTGAGTGTGAATATGCATATGGCTCCCCATGAAGCTGGACACACAGAGCCTTGTGCATTTGTTATTCCACATAGAGAATTTAGAAGCACACCTGGCACACAATAGGTGAGCATCCCTGGCACAGAGTGAGTCGATACGTGTGTGCACGAGTGAGCTTGTGTATGTGTGGTTGTATATGTGAGTGTGCATGAGTGCATATGAGCGTATGGGTTTTGTGTATGTGTGCCTAAGCATGTGTGGATGTGAACTGAACAAGGGAATGTGAGTGTGAATATGTGTGAGTGTGTATGTTTAAGTCTGTGTGAGTATGTGTATGAGTGAGTGTGTATGTCTGAGCGAGTGTATGTTTGAATAATTAAACTTTGGAATGAGTGCAGGTGTCTGTATGTGTTTACTGCTGGGGTCTCTCTACCAGCATTACTGGGAGGAATGAGGGGGATGAGAACAAAACCGGAAAGGCCAACTTACTTTACCTTACCCTAAACTAACAGAAATGAGAGCTTGGAGCTAAAACAATGGACCTCAAAGAAAATGCCTCTCCATCTCCCTCACAGGCCTAACTACCCTTAAGTGTATGCAGGAAAGCCTAAGGACCTAATCTTTTAACTGTCACTGACAAATACAATTATGTAGCAAATAATATAACTGAATAATCTTCCTACTGAGCTTCCCACACAGGGCTGCACAGGTAGACAGGCCTGTGGAACAGCATCATAGCAGCACACAAGCCACCATGATACAACATACTGACAGACAGGTGGTAGATTTGCATGAATACTATATTCACTCTTTCATTCAAGAAATAAATATTGAGTACATTCCATGTCCTAGTCAACATTCTAGTACAACTAACATTTAATGAGCACCTACCTTTTGCCAGGTACACTTCTAAATTATCTATATGAAATTACTAAGGTCCAGGGCTTCTGTGTGTACAACTTCAAGGGGCATCATATACATAGATGACAATGATAATGCTTTTGGTATGTAATCTGTGTAATTACTCATGTAATCTTCACAACAACCTTAACATGGAAAGTGATGATATTAAACCCATTTTACAGTTGAAGGAACGAAGGTACAGAGACATAAAAAAATATGTCCATTACAGAGTCAGTTTCAGTGTGGGGATTGAAACCTGGTGGCCTGGATCCAGAACCATAATGACTGACCTTTACTCCACCATCCCTGCATATATATATTATCTCATTAAATACAACAGTACTATGAGGCATTGCATCACTGTTATATAGGTAAAAAAAAAAAACAAAGTTTAGAAAAGTTAAGTGATTTGCCAGCTATCAGAAAGTAAGTTTTAAGTCAGGATTTGAACCCAGGTTACATCAGATTCTATCCTTAAGACAGAATTATTCTAACTTTAATTATTGTTTGCCATATTTTTATACAATTAAAAATTATCAGAGCTCACTTATAAAAATACCTTGCTAGGGTATAAAAAAACTGTATAACACATGCTCTATTTGTGTAAAAATATAATATTCTGGCAAGAGCACTGAGTTTGGACCCAAGCGGACAGAGTTGTGGCTATGACTCTGTCACTATTCAGCACCAATACTGTGTTTAGAGACGTCGCTTCTCCTCTCTGGAACTTAATTTCCTTATTGGCAAAATAAAAAGATTTGACTAAACCAGTTGTTCTCTATTTTGGATGTACACTAGAATAAGCTGGAGTTATAAAAAATACTCATAGCTGGAATTTACACCCAAACATTGATTTAATTGATTTGTGAATGCAGGTATTGATGGTGTTTTCTAGGTCTCCAGGAGATCTTAAGGTGAAGCCAAGGTTGAGACCATAATTATCACCTTGGGAGGTTGGCTTCTGTTGTTTCCCTTGCCTCGCTGTCTTTTCTTTTCAGTCCAGTCAATGTGTGATCTGATACTTGAAAAGCATTGTTCTAGGGGACTATGTCAGTCAGAATAGGTTAGGTTGGGCTGCAATAACAAATGACCTTGAAATCTCAGTGTCTATCCCCAGGTTCCTCACATGTTTGTGGTAGCTTGTGTGCTGCTGCGATGCTGGAAGCTATGCCACTGGTATTTCAAATACCAGCAAGACAGAAGATTTCAAACGGCAGCTAGGGAAGACAAAGTAAAGTATTATAAAGAAATGTGCAAAGAAATAGAGTTAGAAAACCAAAAGGGAAGAACAGGCTCAGTATTTTTCAAGCTGAAAGAATTGAAGAGAGAATTCAAGCCTAGAGTTGCAACATTGAAGGACTGTATGGGAAAAATATTAAATGATCCAGGAAGCATCGAAAGAAGACGGAAGGAATACATAGTCACTGTACAAAAAAGAACTTGTTGACATTCGATCATTTCAGGAGGTAGCATATGATCAAAAACCAATGGTACTGAAGGAAGAAGTCCAAGCTGCACTGAGGGCATTGGCAAAAAAACTAGGCTCCAGAAATTGATGGAATATCAATTGAGGTGTTTCAACAAATGGATCCAACACTGGAAGCGCTCACTCCTCTATGCCAAAAAATTTAGAAGACAACTACCTGGCCAACTGACTGGAAGAGATCTATATTTGTGCCCATTCCAGAGAAAGGTGATCCTATAGAATGCAGACATAATCAAACAATATCATTAATATCACACGCAAGTAAAATTTGGCTGAAGATCATTCAAAAGTGATTGCAGCAGTACATCAACAGGTAGCTGAGAGAAATCCAAGCCTGATTCAGGCGAGGACATGGAAGGATGGATATCATTGCCGATGTCAGAGGGATCTTGAATGAAAGTAGAGAATACCGGAAAGATGTGTTTTTTTGACTATGCAAAGGCATTCGACTGTGTGGATCATAACAAATTATGGATAATATTTGAGGAATGGGAATTCCAGAACACTTAATTTTGCTCATGCAGAACCTGTACATGGACCAAAAGGCAGTCATTCGAACAGAACAAGGGGATACTGTGTGGTTTAAAATCAGGAAGGGTGTGTGTCAGGGCTATATCCTTTCACCATACTTATTCAATCTGTATGCTGAGCAAATAATCAGAGAATCTGGACTCTGTGAAGAAAAAAGCAGCATCAGGATTAGAGGAAGATTCATTAACAACCTGTGATATGCAGATGACACAACCTTGCTTGCTTAATGTGAAGAGGACTTGAAGCACTTATTGATAAAGATCAAAGACTAATAGCCTTCAGTAAGGATTAAACCTGAATAAAAAGAAAACAAAAATCCTCACAACTGTACCAATAAGCAACATTATGATAAACAGAGAAAAGATTGAAGTTGTCAAGGATTCCATTTTACTTGAATTCACAATAAATGCCCATGGAAGCAGCAGTCAAGAAATCAAATGACACATTGCATTGAGCAAATCTGCTGCAAAAGACCTCTTTAAAGTGTTGAAAAGCAAAGATGTCACTTTAAGGACTAAAGAGCATCTCACCCAAGCCATGGTGTTCTCAATCACCTCATGTGTATTCGAAAGCTGGACAATGAATAAAGAAGACTGAAGAAGAATTGATGCCCTTGAATTATGGTGTTGATGAAGAATATTGACTATACTGGCAGAAGAATGAACAAATTTGTCTTGGAAGAAGTATAGCCAGAATGATCCTTAGAAGTAAGGATGACATAACTTTTTCTCACATACTTTGGACATATTATCAGGAGGGACCAGTCCCTGGAGAAAGACATCATGCTTGGTAAAGTAGAGGGTTAGGGAAAAAGAGGAAGACTCTACATGAGATGGATTGACACAGTGGCTGCAACAATGGGCTCAAACATAGCAATGATTGTGAGGATGGCGCAGGACTGGGCAGTGTTTCGTTTTGTGTACATACGGTAGCTATGAATTGGAACCAACTCGTTGGCATCTAACAACGACAACAACAACATCCCAAGGTTATGAGGCATTGGTGGTGCAGTGGTAGAATTTTCACCTTCTGTGTGGGACACCTGGGTTCGATTCTGGCCAACGCACGTCCTACACAGCCACCGCTCTTCTGTCAGTGGAGGTTTGCATGTTTCTATGACACTGAACAAGTTTCAATGGAACATTTAGACTAAGCAGACTAGGAAGCAAAGCCTGGTGATCTACTTCCAAAAATCAGTCAATGAAACCCTATGAATCGCTACAGTTCAAACCACAACCAATCATGGAGTTAGTGCAGAACTGGGCAGCACTTCATTCCATTATTCATGGTGTCACCTTGAGTCAGGGGCCAACTCAACGGCAGCGAACAACAATCCCAAGGTTTATTACTTGCTCGTTGCAGCTTGGCCAAAGTTCTGCTCCACTTGTTTTCATTCCTGGACCCAGGCTGACAGAACGGCATCTATCTAGAAGATTTCCCACCAGTAGAAAAGAAAAGATGGCCAGCCATGTGCTGACCCTTCAAGCTTCTACTTCAAAGTGACACTTACCACTTCCACTAACATCTCATTGACCAAGCAAGTCATTTGACCAAGTCTGAGGTCACTTAGAAGGGGAAGTATAATCTAGCCTCAAGGAGGGAAAAGAGTATTTTGGGCATTGGGAGAGGTAGTTACTCTTCAAGTCCAGCTCACCACCCTCATGAAGGCTTTCCCGTCTTACTGGCTTTGCCCGCTCCCTGCTTTGAAACTCTGTAACACTTGGTTGAACCTCCCCTGTCTCGTTTTATAGTTATCTGTGCGTTGGCTTTGCGCCCTATACAAAACAATGAGCTTGTTAATGCAAGGGTTAGGTTTGCTCATCCCTAAGTTTCTTGTACAGTTAAAGTCCTTATGGGGGCACATAATGAGTCTAAATAAACACTTTTCAAATTGAATTAACCATTATAAAATGGGATCTACTTAGGCATTTATTTCCCTAAATGGAAGTCTTATTGATAAATCTGCACTACTGACTTTACTTCTGTTCAATATACTTTTATTAAATGCTTACAGTGACAGAGAGGGAGTCTGGTATAATCGATAGGAGAAGTCTTTGACTTTGGAGTTAGATAGACTTGGAATCAAATCCCAACTCAATTACTTAGCGACTTTGCTCTTGGGCAAATTACTTAAACTCTCTGAGCCAGTATTCCTGCCTAAAAATAGAGATGGTTATAATGATTAAGAGAGGTAGTGTATCTGAGATATTGTAGGCATGCAAAAATAGAAGTTTTAATGATCCATTTCTTATACATAAGTACCACCGCCTGTCTGCAAGTTTGTCATTATGGGGGCTTACATGTTAAGATGCTGGAATCTATTTCACCAGAGTTTCAAGTACCAGAAAGGTCACCCATGGTGGACAGAGTTTTTAGATGGATGAAAATAAGATGGAAAATGCAGCATTTAATAGAGTACCTGGCCCACTTGTTTACGTTCCCAGATCCAGGCTGACAGAACAGCATCTATCTGGATGATCTCTAATCAATGGAAAAGAAAAGATAGCAAGCCATCTGCTGGCTCTTAAAGCTTCTGCTTCAAAATGACACTTATCACTTATACTAACATCTTATTGGCCAAGCTCAATAAAGATCATCCCCTAACCCCACATCAGTATACCTGATTAGGGGGCATATTGCCATTCCCGCTGTGAAGGTCTTCTGCAGGATGGATGCTTGGGACAGTTTTGCCATTCTTAGGGCCCTAAACAGGGTAATATAGACTAGCAAAGAGGTCTGCCACTCCTGGTTGGGTCAAAGCATATTCTTTCTGGATCAGCTCTGAAACACTTTTCCACAAATAATATTTTATACCACTAGGCCAAAAACAAGTTTACTTTCTAATCTGGATTCGCAGAGGTTATGAATTTCGTGGTGGTTCCCTCTATATCTGATGAAAAACTGAGTTAAATCCCCCCTTGCAGCCTAAAATTAAAATAAATAAATCAAATTTCTGAAGAAAAACTCTTTTCAGCTTCTGTTAGGTCTGCCATGGAGGCTTTGATTTAAAATTGTTCACATTGGAGATTCTGGTTCTAAGAAATGGCAAATAACAACAACGATGCAATAGAATCAACAGTAGTACTAGTTAATATATTTGAGCGTTGTGCTTGTTGTTTTGCGTACATTATCTCATCCTGATTCTCAACCCTGACCACGTACTTCTTGTTGTTAGGTGCCGTTGAGTTGGTGCCGTCTGATCGGTTCTGACTCTTAGCAACCCTACATTCAGCAGAGCGAAACACTGCTCAGTCCTGCACCATCCTCACAATCGTTGCCGTGTTTGAGTCCACTGCTGCAGCCATTAGGTCAATCCATCTTGGCCAGTTTCTTGGCTCAATTTCGCCAAATCAGCCATCTCCATTGGTATATGATAGGATCCCATTTTTTTCTTTCTCAAAATTTCTTATCCTTATTCAGAAGCATTTTTGTTGGGCAGATGATCTTATTATAGATCAGTTAATTCTAGAGTCTAGAATTCTGGAGTCTAGTTGTTTTTTCTGTCTTTTCTGGCTTGATATTTAGTTATCTAGTGCTGCTGTAAGAGAAATACCACAAGTGGATGGCTTTAACAAATAAAAGTTTATTCTCTCATAGTCTAGGAGGCTAGAAGTCTGAATTCAGGGTGCCAACTCAAGGGGAATGCTTACTCTTTCTGTCGGCTCTGGGGGAAGGTCCTTGTCATCAGTCTTCCCCAGGGGAGGAGCTGCTTAGTGCAGGGAGCCAAGACACAACTCAATCCATGACAGTACTAGATCCAATCTCCTTGATCGTCTTTCCCCATGTCCTTTCCCCAGTCAGCCCATCTTGTCCAGTACATCTAATGTAGTCAAGCAGAAAGGAAAGGCCATAGTACATGATGAGCATTTGAAAGGGACCTCCAGTTCTACTTAATTTTAGGTCAATCTTTTCTCAGGCCAGTTTAAACCCTCAGAGCTCTTTCCTGGGAGAAAGAGTTTCTTTTCACAACTGTCCTTTCTGTGACCTACAAAACCCTATGTGACTGCTCACTGTCCACCCTCCCAAACTCATCTGCTAACACCTCTCCTACCATTTGTTAAGATCCACTTATGCTGGTCTTCTTTCTGTATATATTGCAGTACATCTAAAATATTCTCAGTCAAGTTATTAAAAAGACAGACCCATGCACCAAGTGATCACCATCCCTTAAATGAGAGATGGTGTGAGGCAGTGGAAGGTCTGCAGCTTTCAAGGTACAATCACCTATTACGGATGCTAGGAACAGAGCCATGGAGTAAGCTTGCATAGGTGAGAATCCTAGCTTTGCCATGCAATAGCCGCATCATCTTAGGCAAGTTACTTAACCTTCTGAGACTTTGTATTATTCTCCTAATACTGCTGCAGCAAAGTACCACAAATTGTGTGGCCTAAGGCAACAGGGATTTATTGTCTCACGGTTCTGGAGCTAGAAGTTCAAAATCAAGGCATCAGCAGAGCTATGATCCCGCTGAAGGCTCTGCGTAGGATCCTTCCTTGCGTCTTCCAGCTTCTGGTCATGGCCAGCAGTCTTTGGCATTCCTTGGCTTGCAGCTGCGTCACTCTAATCTCTGCCTCTGTCATCACATAACCTTCTCCCTGTGTATCTGTCCACATTTCCCTCTTTTTATAAGGACACCGGTCATATTGGAATACATCCTAACGACTTCATTTTAACTTTATTTTATCTTCAAAGATCCTATTTCTAAATAACGTCATATTTACAGGATAGGGGTGGGGGGCCTAGGAGTTCAACATATCCTTTTGGAGGACATAATTCAACCCATAACAGGCCTCAATGTCCATAGCTATAAAATGGATAATGTTAAGACTGTTGTAAAAATGAAATGACCATATATACAAATGATAGCTATTATACCTGTTTGTGGAATCAGTCAGTCTTTAATTTGAATTCCCCTCCGCCATATGCTCTAAGTTAACCTCAGAGAGTCTCAGATTCCTCAGCTATAAAGTAAATGCAAAAATGTTCTGTTTCATGGCGGGAGGGGAGTATTGAGAGGGTAAAAATGCTAACGTAAAATTCCCAGAACATTTCTTTGTGCACAGGAAATGCTTCATAAAAAGTTAACTGTCATCCTCAGCTCCACTCCCAAAGGCTTGTCCAAGAAGCCTGCATTTCTGATAAGTCCCTGCCACCTCATAGGACCCTTGATGCCCTAATGTACCTAGAGTGACTGTTACAGAGAATCGGGTCCAGCACAAAGGAGAGCCTGCAGAGTTTCCATCTAAGAGGCTGTCTAGGGAGTTCCCAGACAAACTTCACTTTTCTCATGTAATATTAACACCATCTACCACCCTCTGCCTGTTTGTCATACTGTGGTGGCTTGCGTCTTGCTAGTTGCTGGAAGCTATGTCATTGGTATTTCAAATACGAGCAGAGTCATTCAGTGGACAGGTTTCAACAGAATTTCCAGAAGGAAGAAGGGCCTGGTGATCTACTTCTGAAAATTAGCCAATGAGAACCTTATGGATCACAACAGAATATTGTCTGATACAGTGCTGAAAGATGAGCTCCCTAGATTGGAAGGAACTCAGAAACACAGTGGCCACAACAATGGACTCAAGCATATCAAAGACAGTGAAGATGGCACAGGACCAGGAAACATTTTGTTCTGTTGTACATTGGGTCCCCATCAGTTGGAGCCAACGTGACGACAGCTAACAATTATCACCACGGCACACACACTGGGGTCACATATAGGAAGGCTTTCTCTTCAATTCTGTGTGTGTCTTCCACTCTCATATTCCTACCAAAACTGCAAATACATGGCGAAGAGTTGCCCCAGCCGCCCCCATCACATGTCACTCTTTCCAGCTGAGTCTATTAGCTGTAGTCTCAGAACCCTTCCTAACACAGCACTCCATGCCACACTACAGATTGATGAGTGTTTTCACACATGCTAAAACCTATTTGCTCTCTCTGCAAGAAGAGATCCCTGAGCCGAGCTTAAACTGTGATCCATTGCACGTCTTGCTCACAACCTCCTATGTCAGAGCAGCATCTCTTGGGCTATTTCATTTGCTTCACAATTGTCCTGTCTGTGGTTATTTTATCGTGGTTACTGTCAATTTCATATCAGCACATAGGGCTCAGCAGATCTTAATGAATCAGAGGTATATTCCCCCTCTCCCTTTTATTTTCTTTAAACCTTTTACTAAGAACAATGACAAAAACAGGAAGCCCTGGGGCCTTGATTCTCATTTATTTTACTGCTTGGAAGTAATTTAAGCAGTGCACTAAAAATGCCAAAAGTGAATAGATTGGATATAGTGTCTCTATCCTGCGGGCATAAGACACACTCTTCAGGAAACCATTTAAAATATTTAGAATTGACCACGTTGTTTTAAGCAGCCCTCAAGTATAAAGTGAGGGTTCTTGTCCTTGTCTGCTGGGAACAAAACCTCTCACTGAAGTACGGTGGGAAGAAAACCCCTCTTCTCTGTTCTCACTGTCCAAGGCAGAACATCCCTCAGCGGGAGCATCTGCTTCCTGTTTGTGCCATTTGTGTTCCTTTCTCTACAAGTCACTCTTCCAACTGATCTGGGATGGATTAGGAGAAGCCAGTTCCTGACCACAGATGAACCTCTACGCTAAGTCAGAAAATGTCTCTCTCTATCCTTGACAAGGGGGAGTGATGCTTTAGCAGTAGAATTCTCATCTTCCATGCCAGAGACTTGGGTTCGATTCCTGTCCAATGCACTTCATATGTAGCCACCACCCATCTGTCTGTCTGTGGAGGCTTGTGTTTTGCTATGATGCTGAACAGCTTTCAGAGGAGCTTCTAGACTAAGACAGACTAGGGAGGAAGGCCTGGTGATCCACTTCTGAAAATCAGCAGATGAAAATCCTATGGATCACAACAGTCTGATCCCACTCTGTGTGGGGTCTCCATGAGTTGGGGGGCCAACTTGATGGCAGCTAACAACAACAGATCTTGAAAAGAGAGTCTGGGTGTTTTCTAAGACTAAAATCCCAGACACATTCCAGTATGTCACTCCTATGCTGCTGTCTCCTGTTGCCCTTGAAGTTTCAGCTGGACCCAAGATTCCTTTTCACTTCCTGTTCTGGGCCATTGTCCAGCACTCATTAGTCACCAGCTGTGTCCCAGCTGCTACATTCCACAGCAGAGGTGGCGTCATGCACCTGGCGTGTGAGACGACTCCCCTCCTGCCTCCTACCACGGTGCATTAAGCCTTCTGAGTCTTTGTTTTGCAAAAAGCTCTATAAATGTCAAGTATTAACTGTTCAAATGAGGGGTGGGAAAATCAAAGGTTTAGGAAGAATGAAGAATTGAGTACAACCCTTTTTAAAAAAAAAAAAAACTCTCCCATTTTTTTTCTGTTCTTTCCTTTTCCAGCTGCTGCTTTAATTTTGATTTCCAGACTGTCAACCGTAGCATTGAATAACCATCCCTAAAAATATGTAAGTTGACACAAATCTGGAAACACTCAGCATTTCAAAAGAAAAACAAGATTATTATTATTGTTCACATTAGCAATGATTTTGGCATCTAAGATAGCAATTTAGGCAATGGTGTCTTGTTGCAAAAAGTTTTTAGTCTGGTAAAATAAAAAACAATATTTGCAATACACCTGGTGTAAATGTGATGAGGAATAGTCCATTTTCTCAGAGGTGACAATATTTGTCAGTGTCTGGACATCCTATTTTGATAGATATTGAGGCTGTTTTCATAATAACCTTTTAATGTTCTCCTTTCGTTTAGTCTCATCCCTTACAATAAATCCTCTCATTTGCTGGCCGTTGAGATGCAAGTCATGTCAAATTATTTTCCTGTTGTCATTGTTAGATGCTGTTGAGTCGACTCGGACTCATGGCAACCTTATCTACAACAGATTCTGTGTCATCTTCATAATCACCAGCATCCATCTTTTGCAGCTATTGTGCCAGTTATGCCAATCCATCTCACAGAGGGTCTCCCTTGCCCTCACTGGCTTTCTACTTCACCAAACGGGATGTCCTCCTGTAGTGATTGGTCCCTCCTGATGACATGTCCAAACAAGTTAGTTGGACAATGTTCTGTTGTAATCCATAGGGTTTTCATTGCCTAATTTTTGGAAGCAGATTGCCAGGCCTTTTTTTTTTTTTTAATTGTACTTTAGATGGTTTACTGAGCAAACTGGTTTCTCATTAAACATTCAGTACATATATTGTTTTATGACATTGGTTAACAACCCCACGACATGTCAACACTCTCCCTTCTTGACCTTGGGTTCCCTATTACCAGCTTTCCTGTACCCTCCTGCCTTCTAGTCCTTGTCCCTGGGCTGTTGTGTCCATTTAATCTTGTTTTGTTTTATGGACCTGTCTAATCTTTGGCCAAAGTGTGAACCTCAGGAGTTATTTCATTACTGAGCTACAGGGGTGTCTGGAGACCATACTCTTGGGGTTTCTCCAATCTCTGTCAGGCCAGTAAGTCTGTGTGAGTTAGAATTTTGTTCTACATTTTTCTCCAGCTCTGTCCAGGACTCTCTATTGTGATCCCTGTCAGAGCAGTCAATAGTGGTAGCTGGACACCATCTAGTTGTGCTGGGCTCAGTCTGGTGAAGACCTTGGTAGTTATGGTCCATTAGTCCTTTGGACTAATCTCTCCCTTGTATCCTGTTTTCTTCATTCTCCCTTGCTCCCAAAGGGATGAGACCAGTGGAGTATCTTAGATGGCTGCTCACAAGCTTTTAAGACCCCAGATGCTACTCACCAAGGTAGAATGTAGAACATTTTCTTTATAAATTATGTTATGCCAGTCGAGCTAGATATTCCCCAAGATCATGGTTCCCACAGCCCTCCTCCCAGTAGTTTGGTCCCTCGGGGAGTTGGATGTGTTTATGGAGCTTCCATGAGCTTGCCTTGGACAAGTTGTGCTTCGTCAGGCCTTTTTTCCTAGTCTGTCTTAATCTGGAGGCTCCCCTGAAACCTATCCACCACGAATGACCCTGCTGGTATTTGAAATATCAGTGGCAAAGCTTCCAGCATTGCTGCAACACACCAAGCCACCACAGTATGACAAGCTGACAGATGAGTGGGGGATAAGTGAGGGATTTTCTTGTAACTTTTAAAAACTTCTTAGAGGAGCTTGAGGAAAGAGCAAAGGCAATTCACTCAAGTGCAAGAGAAAAACTCCCTAAATTCACCCATTAGATAGCTAAAAATTCCTTCTCTGAAGCTGTGTTAATTTATCTACCATTGTTTTGAATGATATGGACAGATACAAATGTACATCCCAAGAGTAGAAATTTTTCAAGAACATATTTCTAGAATAACTCATTCTTAACTAAGTTTTTTACTTTGGGGAGAGATTTTGTCAGCATATATACCTCCAAGGATCTATTTTCATTCATTAGTAGCCAGCATGTACAAACTTGGAAGAATTTATTTATTCTCCTGATGTTTTGTTTGCTTTCCTGAGACTGTAAGTACTCACTGTGTCAAAACCAACGCAATACCGAGAAAGTGAAAGGCTACAAGGTGATAGATGTTACATAGGCACACTGGGTATTTAATTGAGTATTATAACCAACTGGCACTTTTCCTGTTAACTGATCTCAACTAAACTCTTTAGGGGACTAGGCTAGGTTCCAAACCTGCCAGATTAATATTAACAGGGCTAGCTTCTCCCAAAGGGACCACTGGCTGGCAAGCTAAGTATTATTTACCTCATACTAATTTTTTTAACATAGTTTTCAAAAATGATTTCAATCTTGGGTGAAGGGTGAGACAGTACACAATACAGGGGAAACCAGCACAACTTGTACAAGGAAAGTTCATGGAAGCTCCAAAGACACATCCAAACTCCCCGAGGGACCAAACTGCTGGGCGGAGGGCTGTGGGAACCATGATCTTGGGGAACATCTAGCTCGACTGGCATAACATAATTTATAAAGAAAATGTTCTACATTCTACCTTGGTGAGTAGCATCTGGGGTCTTAAAAGCCTGTGAGCAGCCATCTAAGATACTCCACTGGTCTCATCCCTTTGGGAGCAAGGGAGAATGAAGAGAACAGGATACAAGGAAAAGATTAGCCTGAAGGACTAATGGACCACAGCTACCACAGCCTCCACCAGACTTAGTCCAGTACAGCTAGATGGTGCCCGGCTACCACCACTGAGTTCTCTGACCAGGATCACAACAGAGGGTTCTGGACAGAGCTGGAGAAAGATGTAGAACAAAATTCTAACTCACACACACATAAAAGAGCAGATTTACTGGCCTAAAGGAGACTGGAGAAACCCCTACAGTATGGCCCCCAGACACCCTTTAGCTCAGTGGTGAAGTCATTTCCGAGGTTCACCGTTCAGCCTGGGAGTGGACAGTCCCGTAAAACCAAACGGGACTAATGAGGCATAGCAGTCCAGGGGCAAGGGATGGAAGGCAAAAGGGGAGAGGAAAGCTGGTGATAGGGAACCCAAGGTTGAGTAAGGATAGTGTTGATGTGTTGTGAGGTTGTTAACCATTGTCATAGGGCAACATGTGTATTAACTGTTAAATGAGAAACTATTTTGTTCTGTAAGCCTTCATCTAAAGTGAGAATAGCAGCACAATTGGAAGAGTGTAGTCGATGTCACTGAACTGTGCATGTAGAAATTTTTGAAATGGTATATCTTTGGCTATGTATATTTTCACCAAAAAAGGTTGAGAAGGCAGAGGGTTGACATGTTGTGGGGTTGTTAACCAAAGTCATAAAACAATATGTCTACTACTCTTTCATGAGAAACTATTTGTTCTGCAAGACTTCACCAGAAGTACAATTAAAAAAAAAAAAAGAAAAAAAAAATGATTTCAATAAATACCATACTCTGAAGTGGTTTCTAGGTATAATTTATAGTTGAACAAGGGCTTGACTTAAATAGGCTTACCATATTGTAGGTCCCTGGGTGACATAAACAGTTTGCTCTGGACTACTAACCTAAGATGGAAGATGGAAGGAATATATAGAGTCACTATACCAAAAAGAATTGGTAGATGCGCATCCGTTTCAGGAGGTAACATATGATAAGGAACTGATGGTACTGAAGGAAGAAGTCCAAGCTGCACTGAAGGCATTGGTGAAAAACAAGCCTCCAGGAATTGACAGAATACCAGTTGAGATGTTTCAACAAACGAGTGCAGCGCTGGAAGTGCTCACTCATCTATACCAAGAAATTTGGAAGACAGCTACCTGACCAACTGACTGGAAAAGATCCATATTTATGCCTATTCCCAAGAAATATGATCCAACCAAATGCGGAAATTATCAAACGATATCATTAATATCACATGCAAGCAAAATTTTGCTTGAAGGTCATTCAAAAGTGGCTGCAGCAGTATACTGACAGGTGCCAGAAATTTAAGCCAGATTTAGAAGAGGACATGGAACCAGGGAAATTATTGTTGATGTCAGATGGATCCTGGCTGACAGCAGAGAATACCAAAATGATGTTTACTTGTGTTTATTGACTATGCTAAGGCATTCGACTGTGTGGATCATAACAAATTATGGGAAACATTGTGGAGAATGGGAATTCCAGAACACTTAATTGTGCTCTTGAGGAATCCGTGCATGGATCAAGAGGCAGTTGTTCGAACTGAACAAGCGGATACTGCAAGGTTTAAAGTCAGGAAAAGTGTGAATCAGGGGTATATCTTTTCACCATACTTATTCAATCTGTATGCTGAACAAATAATCCCAGAAGCTGAACTATATGAAGAAGAACGGGGCATCAAGATTGGAGGAAGACTTATTAACAACCTGCCTTATGCAGATGACACAATCTTGCTTACTGAAAGGGAAGAGGACTTGAAGCACTTATTGATGAAGATCAAAGACCACAGCCTTCAGTATGGATTACACCACAACATAAAGAAAACAAAAATCCTCACAGCTGGACCAATATGCAACATCATGATGAACGGAGAAAAGATTGAGGTTGGCAAGGATTTCATTTTACTTGAATCCACAATCAACACCCATCGAAGCAGCAGTTAAGAAATCAAGAGATGCATTGCACTGGGAAATCAGCTGTAAAAGACCTGTTTAAAGTACTGAAAAGCAAAGATGTCACTTTGAGGACTAAGGTGCGCCTGACCCAAGCCATGGGGTTTTCAATTGCCTCATATGCATGTGAAAGCTGGACAATGAATAAGGAAGCCCAAAGAAGAATTGACTTTTGAATTGCGGTGTTGGTTAAGAATATTGAATATACCATGGACTTGGAAAAGAATGAACGAATCTTTTTGGAGGAAGTACAACCAGAATGCTCCTTGGAAGCAAGGATGGCGAGACTTTGTCTCACATACTTTGGACATATTATCAGGAAGGATCAGCCCCTGGAGAAGGACATCATGCTTGGTAAGGTAAAGGCTCAGCGAAAAAGAGGAAGATCCTCAATGAGATGGATTGACACAGTGGCTGCAACAATGGGCTCTAGTACAGTGATTATGGGGTTGGTGCAGAACTGGGCAGTGTTTCGTTCTGTTGTGCATGGGGTCACTATGAGTCGGAATGGACTCAATGGCACCTAACAACAACTAGTCTAAGTATTAACCATGTGAAGACAAATAGTGGTGCTGTGAAGAAAGGCCTGGCTGTCTGTTTCTGTAAAGATTACAGCCAAGAAAATCTTTTGAAGCAGTTCTACTCTGTAACACACGGGGTCACCATGAGACAGAATGGACTTTATGACAATTTTCTTTTTTCTTTTTTTTTACCATATACTATTAATTTCCTATTGTTGCTGAAAGAAATTACCAAAATTTTAGTCGCTTAAAATAGCACACATTTATTATCTCACAGGTTTGGTGGTCAGAGTATGAAATGGGTCTCACTGGGCTAAAATCAAGCCCAGCAGGACTGTGTTCTTTCTAGAGGCCCTAGGGCAGAATCTGTTTCCTTGCCTTTTCTGGCTCCTAGAGGCTGCCTGCATCCCTTAGCTCATGGGCCCTTCCTCCATCTTCGTTGTCAGTAATGGCAGGGTGAGTCCTTTTTATGCTGCCCTCTCCCCTTTTCTCTCTTCTGATTCTCTCTTCCACTTTTAAGGACCCCCTATGATTACATTGGGCCCACCTGGATAATGCATGATACTCTCCCTATTTTAAGGTCAGCTGGCTAGCAACCTTAATTCCACCTGCAATCTTAGATCCTCTTTGCCATGTAAAGTAGCATAATCACAGGTTCTAAGAATTAGGGTGTGGATATCTTTGAGGGGTCCTCATTCTGTCCACCAGACATTTAAAAAAAAATATATATATATATATATACATTCTTGTGTGTTGTGTGTTAGGTGAAAGTTTACAAAGCAAACTGTCTCCCATTTGATAGTTTGTACAAAAAGTATTCCATGATCTTAGCTTCATTCCCCACAACGTGTCAGCACTCTCCCTATTTCTGCCCTGGTTTCCCTGTTTCCTTTCGTCCTGATTCTCTACACTTTCTTGCCTTCTCATCTTTGCTTTTTGGGCAGATATTGCTCTTTTGATCTCCTATAATTAATTGTTCTAAGGAGTATGTTCCTCTGGAGAGTTATCGTTGATCTTAGGAGTTTATCTATTGTTTGGCTAGAGTGAGGTCTCCAGGAATGGCTTCAGTTACAGGTCAGAAGGGTGTCTTAGGGCTATACTCCGGGGGTTCCTCCAGTCTCTGTCAGACCAGGAAGCATGATCTTATTGATTTTTTGTTTTGCAACTTTTCTCCCACTCTGCCTGTACCCTCTGTTGTGATCCCAGTCAGAGCGATCAGCAGCGGTAGCCTGGCACCATCTAGTTCTGGTCTGGGGGTCCTGTAGGCTGTGGATCATGTGGTCCCTTAGTCCTTTAGGCTAACTGCTCCCTTGGGTCTTTGATTTTCTCAGTTGGTCTTTGCTCTGGGTGGTAAGAGAACAAGCTTTTAAGACCCCAGACACTGCTCACCAAAGTAGGATGCAGAACATTTGCCAGACATATTAATAGATATTTGAGGTGTTAAGTCAACCAATTAGGGAAAAACAAAAGTCAATTCTTAAGTGAAATTCAGCAGAAACTGAACATTACGTATTGAATTGATTTAAACACATAGAATAAAATTGTGTTTTGAGTGCTCTGTCAAGTCTGGGATCCCGCTGTGGGAGCTGTGTTGGTGAACATTTATTATACAATAAATAAGAAAGCCCTTGTTTGCCCTAGGGGATCTTGCCATTGGGAGGGAGAGAAAAGCATAGCAGTAATGTATAAAACACAGAAAACACTGACTTCCGTGTTCTGGAACAAGGACTGCTTTCCCCTGGCTGATGGCGTTTGGAAAGGGTCCTCCCAAGTGGTGGCATAGAAGGGCTAAGTATTTATGAATGAATGAATGAGTGAGTTAATGTAGAAGCATTCATGTTTAGGGGTTTCTTGAACAAAAACTAGTAGGCCAGGAAGAATCCAAGTTTTGTAGAGTCTGAAAATTATACATTCTTGGAATCCTTCTTAAGAAGAAGAATATAAAATCATGAATGCAAAATTAGGCAAAAAATACATATTTATCTACAATGAGAAAATGTTACAAAAAATGCAGAAACATCATACGCATCACACAATCTAGAATTATTATGCAAATTTTATTAATTAGCTGCCTAACACAACTCTATATTTCCCCTTTATTTGTGGCTGTATATTCTTTCATCACTCCTTCATATGACAAAGATTTTGCTTTATTATTTCCTGAAGATAATTGAAAGATAATTCATTTTGTCTCTACATGGATGATCATTTAAAAAGTATAATTTTCTACACAGATAAATTCTCTACACAACAGAATCGAAAACCAAACCAAACCAAACCACTGCTGTCAAGACTATTCTGACTCAATGGAACTGCTCCATAGGGTTTCCAAGACTGCAAATCTTTATGGAAGCAGACTGCCCACATCTTTCTCCAGCAGAGCTGCTGGTGGGTTTGAACTGCTGACTTTTTGGTTAGCAGCCGAGCACTTAACCACTGCACCACTAGGTAGTGCACTACAAATAGAAGAATCTTGTTAAATTCTATTCTGAATAATTCCCACCAAAAAGAAAAGTATGGTGTGCATTTATGATTATATAGACTTCACTACTGTATGTATTTCTGGTTGGAGAGAACCTCCCGATTTTGATTGGTCATTGGTGAGAAACAACTCTTCCTTACAATTTTACATGTTGTTGGAATGAAAGAATTTTCTAAGGACAAGTGTCTGGCTTCATATATTTTATACCGTGTTTCTCCTGCAGGGTCCACATGCTGCCAGGCCCATAGTACATGTTCATATTGTGACACAGTCACTGGCCCTTTACCTTGATGTCATAACACTATATGAGTTGTCACAGTGGGTGGTACGGGGAACTGTTCCTACACTGGGTTAGAAATGACATATCTATATACAATATTGGCTGCAAACTACACAAATATACCTCACTAATCTACAAGGTGCCCTGGTGGCACAGTGGTTAAGAGCTCAGCTGCTAACCAAAAGGTTGGCAGTTTGAATCCACCAGCCACTCCTTAGAAACCTTATGGGGCAATTTTACTCTGTCTTGTAGGATCACTATGAGTGGGAATCAATTTGACTGCAATTGGTTTGTTTTGGTTTTGTAATCTACAAGTTAGAGCTACAAGTATTTCCAACTCAAATTGTCCTTAGCCAGATCCCCCAAATACCCATTGCCATTCCAATGCCACTCAACACAAGTAGAAATGTAATGGAGAGAACGCCAGAATGGGATGCCTAACAAATCACCCCAAAACTTAATGATTTGAAACAAAATATATCATTTATTATCTCATCGTTTGTGTGGGTCAAGAATTCAAAAAGGGCACAATAGAGATGGTTTATCGCTACTCCATGATGTCAGGGCCTCAGCTGGAAGACTTTAATGTAGGGAAGCTGGAATTATCTGAAGGCTTGACTGGGGCTGGAGGATCCCCTTTAGTAGTGTCTCACTCATATGGATGACAATTTGATGTTAGCAAGTTGTTTCCTCTGCATGTGGGTCTTACAGCATGATGGCTGGCTTTCCCTAGAGTAAGCCATCCAAGAAAGCAAGGTAGAATTGGCAATGTCCCTTATGATTTATTCTTAGAAGTCACACATATGCACTCTGGTCACAAAGGTCAACTCTTTTTCAGAATAACCTGTTGCCAAATCCGTTGCCATTGAGTCAATTCCGACTCACAGCAACCCTATAGGACAGAGTAGAACCACCCCATAGGGTTTCCAAGGAGTGGCTAATGGATTCAAACTGCCAACCTTTTGGTTAGCAGCCAAGCTCTTAACCACTGCACCACCAGGCTCCCTTTTCAATATGGAAGGCATAAATACTAGGAGGTGAATATCATTGAGAACCAGGTTGGAGGCTGACCACCAAGATACATAATAATCTTAAATCAACTAAAATTTAATGTTCTTACAATGGCAAATTAAAAAAAAAAAAAAAATATATATATATATATATATATAGGACCATGTGACCACATTGCTATGGCTTCTCCCAGGTCTTTGGGAGGGGCAAATGAAAGAAAACTGAAGCTTAAGGTTTATTAGCTTCTTCTCTGAAAGTTGGATTTTGTTTGGTTGTTCAGACCAACTCCCACAAATATCCTCATCTCTTGAACAGAGTTTCTCACATACAGAAAGCTCTATTTTCATTTGCACCATAAGCCTGAGATTCAGGGCAGTTCAGTTTTAATACAAATCACAAGAATTCTCTATTTGTTTACACTGTTGCAGTCAATTTATAAAGAATATTATGGTTAGATTCAAAGGGGAAAAGAAATCAGAAGATGTCAGCCGAGAGCCTGAGGTTGGGTGAGTAGAAGTCCAAAAGGACAGTTCCATAGCATGGTTCATTTTATGCCTGTGAACCCCAGATATTGTTTGGAATATTATGGTACAGTTTGATAATTTCCATCTAGAATCCATTCTCCTCATCTTTCTTTTAGAATAGGAGACACTTTCTATAAACTCCATGTTTGTTTTAGCAGGGCGATTAGCTTCCCAGCTGCAGATATCACATTTCACAGCTTCCCTTGCAGCTAAGTATGTGATTAAGTTCCTGCCAATGGAATGTGATAAGAAGTAAGGTGAATAACCTTGGTGTCATTTCCTTTAATGGTATTGCTTGTCCTTCACTTCCTCTTTCTCCTTTGCCTTTCTTCGAGAAAAGGATAGAGCTTGAGTAGCCAGCCACCTTGGACTCTGAAACAGAAGTCACATGTTAAGGATGAAGGAGTCACCACATCAACTTTAGATCACATATTTCTGGACTGTTATGTGAGACTGAGATAGAGGAATGAGTTTCTGTTTATTTAATCTAGTGAATTTTTGAAGTTTCTTTGTGACACTTAGACTGAACCTTAATATAGTAAAATAACAAGTTAAAGAACCATCTCCCTTCAGGGAAACATTTCTTCTCCAACAGTGAATAACTCATTGTCCAGAAACTTGATGGAAAATGACCATAAACCAAAATTGGAATAATCTAGGAATTTCCTCTGTCCTACTGTGGTTTGGTCTAGCCTTATTGGTCCTTATTCCCAAAAAACAACTTTCAGCAGCTACTTATTAATGTGAAGAAAATAAAAGAATGATTATTTCATCCCTATTGTCTATGCAATTGGGTGCATTACCAGTGAAATCCTCATGGTGGGGACTTTTGCAATTTTCTCCTGCTCACTTGCTCTTTTATTTGGCTCATTTCAGACTTTGTAGTGGGAGGAAATCTGTCAGTCTATGTGGGTGACAAGAGTGAGGTGGGAACTAGGCATACGGTTTGAGGTTACAGGAAATGGTTGTCTATGTAGTCCCATTGGTACTCAGGGGATTGCAAAGCATTAAATTCACATTTTCTGACTCACTATTCCCTTGGGTGAAGGACTTCAGAAATGGCAGGTGTGTGGTCTCCTGAGCTGATGGTTTCTTTTACCTTTTTTTTCTATAGAAATAAACTTTGACTTTCTACCTCAGGGGCTGCAAATTTCTGCCTTGCAAAGAGACCCCTGGGTGATATGTATTTTAGAAACCTGAGACATGAGTTTGTATTTAGTCAGGATTCACCTATGATGATGTCACACTCTTGGTTCTCCTCCTACTTCACGGATAGTGCTTCCAGGCCTCTTTCACTGGCTCTTTTCTTCTCACTCCTAAAAGGTGACTGCTCCTAGATCAATCTTGGGCCACCTCTCTTAATTATAAACTAGGTCCTATGGCTAAGGACCACCAATCTTTTGGTTAGCAGCTGAGCACTTAACCAATGAGCCACCAGGATTCCTTCCTCATATATTAGCATAGCATATGTTGCCCATTGCCTTCGACAGTGATCCTATAGGACAGAGTAGAACTGCCACCATAGGGTTTCCAAGGAGTGGCTGGTGGATTGAAACTGCTGATCTTTTGGTTAGCAGCTGAGCTGTTAACTACTGTGCCACCAAGGGTCCAAATATATTAGTTAAGACAATTTCAGTTAAAGTAATGTTATAAAAACCCAAAAATATATAATGGCTCAGACACCATAAAAGTGTATTTCTCACTCACCTAGAGACAAAAACAGGTGTTTCTGATCATCAGGAGGCTCTTCTCCATGTGGTATTTCAGGAATGTGAGTTTCTTATCTTGTTATTCTACCATCTTGAACATGTTACTTCCAAGGTCACTGTCTTAGTCATCTAGAGCTACTTTAACAGAAATACCACAAGTGGATGGCTGTAACAAAGAGAAATTTATTCTCTCACAGTCTAGTAAGCTACAAGTCTGAATTCAGGGTGTCAGCTCCAGGGGAAGGCTTTCTCTGTCGACTCCGGAGGAAGGTCCTTGTCGTCAATCTTCTCCTGGACTAGGAGCTTCTCCTTGCAGGTGGCCCGGTCCAAAAGACGTGCTCTGCTCCCAGTGCTGCTTTCTTGGTGGTATGAGTTCTCCAGTCTCTGCTTGCCTCTCTTTCCTTCTATCTCTTGTAAGATAAAAGGTGGTGCATGCCACACCCTAGGGAAACTCCCTTTACATTGGATCAGGGATGTGACCTGGGTGAGGGTGTTACTAAGGTCACCCTAATCCTCTTTAACATAAAATTACAATCACAAAATGGAGGACAACCACACAATTCAGGGAATCATGGCTCAGCCAAATTGATGCACGTATATTTTGGGGGACATAATTCAATCCATGACAGTCACCATGTATATTCACATCAAGTAGGCAGAAGGAAAAAGAGCATGGAGAACCACATGGGATGTTTCTGTGACACACATCACCTTTAACCATACTCCATGACTAAATTTCACACCACACTGTAAGAGAGCCTAGGAACAAAGAGAAAACTAATTTAGTAAACAACAGTCTAGTGTCTGACATGTTCCACTATTTTGGTCACTAAATATCCATTTGCCAATTGTCCTCCCACACAAAGCACAGCTCAAAGTCCAGGATCTCTAGGTGCTGTACACCCTCTTGATCAAGTCTGGAAGGCACTTACCCACTACCCTTCACGTGGTTTATCCAACTCTGGAAGGTCTTTGATCTCTCAGTTCTCTATACAGATAGTACTTGACTTAAGACATATTGAAGTTATAACGAACTGCACTTATAACCATCCTTTTTTTTTGTTTTATTTGTTTTTTTTTTTGGTACATTTTATTGTTAGTAATATGTACTACATACAATGTTGCAGTGTGTAATTTGCGGATGTTACCATTCTCAGACAGTCACTCGAAGATGTTCAATTTTATGATTTACTGTTCATAGTTTAGTTTTCTAAACTAAATCAGGGGCTTCAGTTGCTGGAAAACATGGACCCAAAGACTGATCACTTTGCTAAAGTTGATAGGCAGATTCAGGAAGCAGTAAGATGTTACCACGAAATATATGAAAAAAAGAAAAAGACCTGTCTTAGGCTGGGTTCTCTAGGGAAGCAAAACCAGTAAAGAGTATAAATATATATATAGAAAGGTTTATATTAAGGAAATGACTCATGAGATTGTAGAAGCTGGAACGTCCCAAATCTGTGAATCAGGTTAGAGGTTTCTCCTGATTTACATAACTGCAGGGGCGGGCAAACCCAAGATCTGCAGGTTGGAGAGCAGGGCTCTTGCTCACAGGCTATGAAGAGCGGCGAATCCCAAGATCAGCAGGCTAGACCGCAAGGCTTCCCCTGATTCACGTAGCTGCAGGGGCTGACGAACCCAAGATTGGCGGGTTGGAGAGCAGGGCTCTTGCTCACAAGCTGTGAGGTTGGAGAGCAGGGCTCTTGCCACAGGCTGTGAAGACTGACGGATCCCAAGATCGGCAGGTAAGCTGCTAGCTCAAGTCCCAAGAACTGGAGGTCAGACAAACAGGAGGCAGCTGCAGGATCCAGTGCAGGCAAAGGCCAGAACATCCACTAATATTTGGATGCAGGCCACACACCCAAAGAAACTCCCTTTCAACTGATTGGCTACTCACAGCAGATCCCATCATGGGGATGATCACATATAAACACTGAGAATCATGGCCCAGCCAAGCTGACACACAATCTTAACCATCACAGGACCATGCAGACAACTCTCAGTAATTTTCTGACTAGAAACACTATTCTCATTCCCAGGGATAATCCAGATGAGCCAGAACTTTCCATAAGTGGAGTTAGTACTCTGACTGACAAAATGCCAACATCATCCAACTCTTCTTCATTGTCGGAGTAAATTTTGATGATTTTTGTATTTTTTATGTATGTATGTATTAAAATATATCTGTAAGTTTATATGCAATGTTTCCAGCTCCCGAAGACAAAGATTGGATTTGTGAAGATACTGATAATAAAAGGCAATAAAGATAAGAACTTAAAAAAAAACAAGATGAGATATTTGATTTACATCAGAACTGACTTATAAGTCCCATTGTAAGTCAGGGACTACCTATATATATTTTGATCTCTTAAAAACAGCCAGTTCTTACCTGAACTCATATATTTCTTGTAATATTTTACAAAAGGCAGCTATAGCAACCAATGCATATTAACGCTCTAAATTATTCCAAACAATTATCCCAGAGCTACAGGATCAATCGGCATGTTTCGCATCGCATAGCGTGAATTGCCATCTTTCTCTCCTCTGCTATCAGGTTCCACAATGTTTGCCCACTAAGCCAATGCCATTTATTTTTATCTTTACATCCCTTCTAGAATAATTGCTATGCTGTAGCAAACACAATAAAAAGTGTAAAAATTTTGAAAATACTGTTTTTCCTATCAATGATTTAATGGTCTATACACAGGGGTTCCTGGTGGTGCAGTGGTTAAACATTTGGCTGCTAACCAAAAGGTTGGCAGTTCGAATCCACCAACTGCCCCTTGGAAATGCTATGGGGCCGTTCTACTCTGTCCTATAGGATCGCTATGAGTTGGAATCAACTCAATGGCAACAGGAACCGGTTTAAACACACAGTATTCGCTCTGCTTAAAACCCTCCAATGGATTCCTATTGGATTTAAAATGGAATCTGAACTGTTTACAGTGGGCTACACAACTCTGTATTGACTGCTTATCACTTCATTGCCAACCGTGATACCACTTGTGTCCTACCCACAATGCCACATTTACTTTGGGCCATTTACTGTTTCTTGTATATGCCCAGCTCCTTCCTTTGTGTTAGTTGATCCATTTGCCTATAATGATCTTTCTCCTCATCTTCACTTGAGTTTTAAAAATATCCTCTTTGTTATCTACATGTTGTTGTTAGTTGCTGCCGAGTTAGCTCCAACTCCAAGTGACACCATGTACAACAGAATGAAACATTGCCTAGTCCTGTGCCATTGTCATAATTATTGGTATGCTCGAGTCCACTGTTTTGATCACTGTGTATTTTGAGTGCCTTTCAACCTAGGGAGCTCATCTTCCAGCATTATATCAGACAATATTACACTGTGATTCATAGAGTTTTCCTTCACTAATGTTTAGAAAGTCGATCACTAGGCCTTTCTTCCTAGTCTGTCTTAGTTTGTGAGCTTCACTGAAACCTGTCCAACATAGGTGACCCTGCTGGTATTTGAATACCAATAGGAACAAACAAACCATCACAGTATAACAAACTGTCAGAGGGGTGATGGGTCAGTCCTATAGAAGGTCCTTAATACATGGTAGCTGCTATTGGCACTTTACATTTTAATTAATATCTCTATTAACAGATAATTGTTGTTGCTGTTAGGTGCCAGTGAGTTGGTTCTGACTCATAGCGACCCCACAGGACAGAGTAGAGCTGCCACATAGAGTTTCCAAGGAGCTGCTGGTGCATTCAAACTGCTGACCTTCTGGTTAGCAGCCGTAGCTCTTAACCACTGCACCACCAGGGCTCCAATTAATAATAATAATACAACAATAATTAATATCTCATATAGCTTACTGTGTATAAAGGTGTGTCCTCCGAGAATTGACTAGGGGCAGGTTTATCTATGTAAAGCTAGAACTCTGTGTGGTTCTAGACCTTGTGACCAAAGTTCATAAACTCTGTCCACTAGTAACAAAAAACAAAAGATACAGAGGTCATTCCAGAAACAGGGAATTAGAAGCCAGCCATGCCTGTGAAACATCTTTGCCATCCCTATTCCACACAATGCTGCTGTGGTCCTTCAGAGCTGGACATATGAAAGCCACATGGATGATATCTCTTAAAAAAACAGTTTTCCCTCAATCACTGCTGCCCTGTCAAGTCCATTCTGGTATAATTCAGCTTTCAAGATATGCAAATTATTTTCTCAGAAGTGCTGCTCGTAGATGGGAACCTTGGGATGAAATGCTTGAGGTGGTTTGAGATCAGTGAAGGGGATAAAGGCGTTGGAGAACAGTGCAGCATTTGTGGAAGGGGACAGCCACGTGTCGCAGAACAGAGCATGAAACTGTTGGGGATAGTGTGGTGAGATTTTGTAATTCCATTTTGCAAAATGACCTTCTCTTTTGCAACGCTCCATATCTAGAGCAGTGCTCTCTCTCTTTACCAAGGAAATTCATGAAAGAGATGGAGCAAAGAAAAAAAAAAATCAATGCACACTTTACAGAGTGACACTGCGAGGTAATGATTGATGTATGACAGCAACCACATGCTAGGTTCCCCTCTGTGCTATTAACTTGCAACTTGCAAAGGAAGCCCTACTTAAGATGCTCACAGATCAGAGCACAAGGAAAAAAATGTGTCTGATACTTTTCTGAGAGGAGGGGACTTCAGTTCAATGTCTATGGCAAGCAAGAAAAAAGCAGGAAATCAAACATTAAATGTTGAAGCGTTGATGACAGCCTGAAGTGGGCAGAATAAATGTGGCACATCTGTAGAGTTATTCTAAAACCATCAGCTGGCCTGTCTGTTTCTTCCTCCTGTCTCCCTCACCACTCTCTGGCAGGTTTGAATCAAGGGGATTCTGTCTTCATTAAGTTAAACCTAATCATGCCTTGTTTAGTTGCAAAAGTATTCTTTGTTCCATGCTGGGATTTGGAGCGAGTTGGATATCCTGTTGGAGAGTCTGTGCTGAAATTTGTAGATGGTATCCAAGACCCAGAGTGAGGAAGGAGGTGTGACCCCCCTACTGAGGCCTGGGAAGATACTTTTCTTTACAAAGCAGTACACAGAGTCAGTGATGTAACGAGATGAAAGATTAAAAGAAGGTCACTAAGGACTGAATTCAAATTGGTTCAATGAAGTTGAATTCAGCATAATTAATTAACTAACATCCTTGAAGAGGACAAGTTATAGGTCCTCTTCTTTTTTAACTTTTTTTGCTATTGTTCTTAGTTGGCATTGAGTTGGCTCAAGTCATGACGAATCACTGTACAACAGAATGAAATGTCACCCAGTCCTATGCCATCTTCACGATCATTGGTATGCTCGAGTCCATTGTTGTGGCTACCGTGTATCTTGAGTGGCTTCCATCCTGGGGCTCATCTTCCAGCATTATATCGGACAATATTCTATTGTGATCCATAAGGTTTCATTGGCTGATTTTTGGAAGTATGTTGCCAGGCCTTAATTCCCAGTCTGTTTCAGTCTGGAAGCTCTGCTGAAACCTGCCCGTCATGGTGACATGGTGACCCTGCTGGTATATGAAATACTGGTGGCATAGCTTCCAGCATCGTAACAACATGCAAGCCATCACAGCATGACAAGCTGACAGACAAGTGGTGGACCTTTCTCAGTTTGGAAGAGAACAGCTTACAAATTGTTATTTTGTTTAAAGTATGCTTGTAAGACTTTGCTGATCCATATTTGATCGGTACTGTATTTCTATGAGGTAGTTTAAATTGAATTGGATTCCATTTACTAAACGTTTTTTGAGTACCTGGTAATTGCCTGGCACTTAGGCTCAGCTCAAAGAATATAATAGTGACTATAACGCAACCCAAAGAACACAGGGGTTCTGTATAATAACTGTACATTTTCTTTGGCCTCACCTGTAAGTTCAGATAAGTGTTAACATTTGACAAGATTGTGACTCTACCTACATGCTGCACACCTCATCCCCTGTGAAAATCCCTCCATCCATGTATCTCTGGGTAATCCTAGGTGGTGGTTTACCTGGGATTATAAACAAGTCTGCACCCCAGGCTCTAATAGACTTTGGCACCCCTTTCTGATACCACTGCTGCTATCACTCATAGGCAGCACCATCAATGCACTGGAGACCTCGGGAAGCAGCCAGTGAGTACCATGCTCTGTGGCTAAGTGGAAGGGCAAGAAATGCCTCTCTTCTCTTATTGTTTAGAGAGTGCCCTGGGCAGGACTGTTGATGTAAATATTTTAAAGGGATTAATGAAATGGCTTTCTCAGATTTTAATTCTTACATTGCCCCATCCCTTTACCATCATCCCCACCAACTCTAGCACCCCATGGATCCATGAGGTCACGTTGACAACATATCATATTGTCAGCAACTACACTGTGTTTGGAATCAACTCCCTCCAATAACCAAGACTCAGCTACAGAGCCAATCCCTTCACACCTTGATCGTGTTTCTGAAGGGTGCCTCTCTATCCTAGTGCTTGCACAAATGGGCTCGTAGCAGATCCACCTATCAGATTTTCAGATACGCTTAAAACACCTGCTGTCGTTGAGTCGATCCCGACTCATAGTGACCCTATAGGACACAGTAGAACTGTCCCATAGGGTTTCCAAGGAGTGGCTGGTGGATTTGAACTGCTGACTTTTTTGGTTAGCAGCTCTGTTACCCCCAGGGCAGTAAAGAGAAGGCATTGTGTAACTAAGATCTAGTCTTTCCAAGTCTCAAATTAGGGACAAACAGAGTTTTGACACAGTATTGATTTACGAAGTGGTCAAAGGGCAATTATTTTCTTCCAGAAGAGACATCAGAGGCTATTTTGGGAGAAAAATAGAGCAGCTTTTGGGTTTTGGGGGGAAGAGAAGAGAATGTTTTAGGAGACAAAGATGATCCAAGGAGGTATATACGAACTCCCACAGTTTTGCATTTTTTTCCTTCAGGAACTCCACTCTCAAAGGAAGGATCAAAAGAAGACCTTCACCTCAGGTGAGGCTGGTATCTGTATCAGGTATTCCCTTCCCTGTGGGTCCTTCTCTTCTAGCCTCCAAGGCTCCACCCACACTTTCTCCAAAAAGATTCTCTTCTCCCAAAACCAATGAGATGATATCTGGTAGGACAATTTACACTACCTCATTCCATCTTACTCTACCTCTATCTTGTTCTCTTTTCAGAATAGTCTTTACTATTCTGGGGATGGAGCCCTAGTGGCACAGTGGTTAAGAGCTACTGGTGAGCTACGGCTTCTAACCAAAAGGTCGGCCATTTGAATCCACTAGCTGCTCCTTGGAAACCCTATGGGGCAGTTCTTCTCTGTCCTATAGGACCACTAGGAGTTGGAATCTTTTTTTTTTTTTTTAATTCTTGGGATTATATATTCCCACAAAAACTTTAGAATTTGCTTGTCAAAATTCACCAAAATCTTCCCTTGAGACTTTAATGGAAACTTTTTAGATTTTATAGATTTATTTGGGACTATTTATCTCCATAAAATATTAACTTTTTCCACTCATTCATGAACATGTTAAATCTCTTAATTTATTCATTCAGGTCTTTTATAAGGTCGCTATGAGTTGGAATCCACTCAATGGCAATGGGTAGGACTTTTATTACATTCTTCTGTACAGGTCTTATATCTTCTTTTTAAGTTTACTCTTAATAATTTTTTTTTATAGCTTATCTGAATGAGATGATTGTTTTTCCTATTTCTAAAATTGATTGTTTTGAGGTATACGAATGCTATTATTTTTTTCCTGAAGTTGACTTTGTAATTTGCACACTAGTACAACTCCCTAACTCATTCTCTGAGTCTGACTGTAGATACTCTTGTATTTTCTATTTCTCTCTTAGTTTATTAATGTTGTTGCTTTACACTGATGGGTTTTCTCACACTGAACAAGAATTACATTCCTGGGATAAACCTACTTAGAAAAAGAAAATTTTTTTAAATCTACTTATGGGTTTGATAGCCGAAGATTTTACTTGGGATTATTTGCATCTACATTGATATATGTAAGAGTATAATAAAAATAAGTGAGATATATTCACGTATTGTACTGTCCTTTCCTAAATGCATGTAATGTGATAGTTTTTGTATTCTTTCCCTGTGAAACATTTCATACATTGTATATAAGAATTACCTATTTATTACAGAATTAATAAAACTAAACATTAAAGTAAAATGGACCATTAAAAACTCACTTTCTTGAATGATTATTGGTCTATTCAAGTTTTTTGTTCCCCTTGTGTCAATGTTGATAATTTTTCTGATATCTCATCTACAGTTTCAAACTATTAGTATAAATATGTTCATAGGATTATTATATGCTTTAAAAAAATCTCTATCATAAGATGTATCCTTTTCACACCTTTATTATTATGCTTTTCTCCTTTAATAGGGGCTTTTAATGTTTTTGTTGGTTGACAGATATGAAAAGAAAGTAAATGATGAGAGGCGAGTCCATTGAAAGGGTATTAGTTTTCACTCTGAGGGAATTTCAAATAGCTGCATAATACGGTCTGACTTGGGCTTTGGAAGGATCACTCTGGCTGCTTTGTTAAGAAAAGACCAGGGGTAGCAAGGCAGGAGGCAGGGAGATCAGTTAAAAGGCTACTGTATTCACCCAGATACAGTGATGGCGGCTTGGACAGGTGGTGGGGGTGAAGATAGTGAGGTTTGTCAGATTGGAATATATTTTGAAGTAAGAACCTACAAGATTTGTTGATGAATTATTATACTGTTTTCTTTTGATTGCTATTTGTCTAACAAATTTTCATCTTATGATCCATCTTTCTTTAAGATCATACTTTACATCTTTTTAAATAGTATACAGTTGAAATTTTTTAACCCCAATCATTTATCCTCTGCCTACTAATACTTGAGTTTAACCCATTTATATTTATTACACATATATTTATTATATATTGTGTATTGTATATGTATTATATATTAATTTATTATGAATATTTATTAACCCTTTACTTATAGTTATTTCAGTCCTATTGCCTTGTTTTTTCTATTTACCATATTTCTTCTTTGCTCTTTTTTCCCTTCTGTTTTGCTATTTGTAGGATTTACTGAATTTTATTTATTCTTGTGTCTCTTCTTATTTTTATTATTTTGCTAATTACACTTAAAATTAGTAAATGCTTATTTGGCTTTATAAATATATTGTTGTTGTTGCATGCCTTCAGGTTGATTCCCACTCACAGGGACCCTACATGACAGAGTAGAACTGCCCTGGGAACAGTGGTTAAGAGCTCAGCTGCTAATCAAAACAATAGCAGTTTGAATCCACCAGCTGCTCCTTGGAAACTCTACGAGGCAGTTCAGCTCTATCCTATAAGGTCACTATGAGTCGGAATCCACTCAAAGGCAATGGATTTTTTTTTGCATCTTTACTGGAGCATATCTCCAGTTCTTTTCTCCCTCGGGGTGGCTGGTGGATTCGAATTGCCCACCTTTTTGTTAGTAGCTGAGTGCTTAACCATGGTGCCACCAGGGCTCCTTCTTTATAAGAGTCTAAAAAGTCTAATGTTAAAGGTATCTTTTCATTCTCCTCGTAAACAAATCAAAGCCCTTAGGAAACTGTAACATCGTCACATTCTTCTCTCCTGTTCTCCAACTTCTAACTCAATGTAATTTTCCTTCCTTGGATTTTAAATGTACAAGTTATTAGTATTATCATTTTGTTTACAGCTAATACACATATTAACATACGGTTAGAAGATATTATTAGCATATATGTATATTCTCCACAATCTTGTTTCACCTCTTTTCTCATCATTGCCTCTTGCTTCCCCTTTCTATTTTCTGGTATCACTTTTCTTTTAGTGAATTCTATCTCTTAGTAGTTCTTTCAGCGTGGGTATGAAAAAAAAAAAATCTAACTAACTAGCTAAACCCGTTGCTGTAGAGTTGATTCGACTCATAGTGGATTCGAACTGCCAACCTTTATGGTAGCTCTTAACCACTATACCACCAGGGTTTCCACATGGGTGTGGAGATAGTGAACTCTTTGTTTTCTATGACAGAAAATTTCTTTATTTCATCTTTATTCTTAAAAGGTGTTTAATTGGGTTTAGAAATCTAAGCTAACAGTTATTTTCCCCTCAGCCCTTTGAAGATATTATTCTGATTTTAATTTTTGCTGACAAGATCCACGCCAATTTGACTCTTTTATTTGTAGACAGTCTATGCTTCCTTTCCAGTATCTTCTAAAATTTTTTTGTATCTTAATGTGCTGCAATTGCACCAGAAGATGTCTTGTAAAATGTTCCCAGTAGTGTTTTATCAAAATTGTTTGTTAAATTGAATGTTATTTGTAGGTAGAACACAAGTTTTATGGTTACGTTTCCTTTTTCTACCAGTCACATGGATGCTTGGAAAACGGAGATTTAGTAGATGGGATTTGTAGATGAGTCTATTATTAATTTCCAGCCCCCTCTACTTCCCTGTAGTGGAGGGTCTGGGGTTTCAACTCCTAGGAAGTGGACAAGGGTGATATGAGCCTAGCCCCTAAGACACGTGTGGTCTCTTTGGCTCCTTGCATACTGGGCGTCAAGTCCCACTCACTGCTCAGGCCTGACCTCTTGCTCCTCTTCTGGTATCTGGATGTTCCCTTTCTTGCTTTGAAACTAAAATAAAAACTTGTTGACTTTGAGTTGATTGCACCTCACTGCAACCCATAGGGTTTCCAAAAAGCGGCTGGCGGATTCAAGCTGCCAACCTATTTAAATATAGTATTCCTATGTTGTAGAGGACAAAAGAAGAGAGAGAGAAAAAAATACTCAGATCCCTCATCAATAGCCTTCTTGTGCTTTGAGGCATTTCACCCCAAGTCACTTCTAAGCCCAAAGTGGCCCTGAGGAGACTCTCAAATTTCAGAATTGGAGAGAGCAAGTACTCCTACTTTGGGGTCAAACTGATCACTCCAGAGCACCCTGAGCTGGTACAGAGAGAGTGCATGCCTGTTACTTATACTTGCCGAAGCTCATAGAAGTTCCCCTAACAAAATGCATTCCTCACAGGCTAGTGGAGATAAGGAATTCCAATAGTCTGAGACTTTTTATTTTATTTTTTTTAATTTTTAAAAGCAGGTGTCTCTCAACAGAATAACTTTAGGGGGTCCATATAATCCATAAAGTTTATGCAAAATTGTGTGTGTATGGCTTTTTTTCGGGGAAAATAATCCATAGCATTTATCTTCTTCTGAGATACGAATAATCCTAGTGAGGAAATATGCTCAGGCTTATTTAGCATTCGAATGGTTTGGTTCTTCAAAATTTTTTTTAAGAGGGTTGGTGGGTCCCAAAGATTGAAACAGGATCTGCCATCTCTGTCTTCCTGTTGTAACACAGTACCTGGCAATTCCTAAGTGGATTACATGAGTTTGTTGAATGAAAGCAAAAGAAAAAAAGGTAGAAGAGGAGTAGAGAGTAAAATTACCTGGAAGGGGGAGTGGTGGAGAGAGGAAGCTTGGTAGCTGGAATTTCAGCGATAAATCCTCTTTGATTTACTATATGGCATTGGGCTAGAACAGTCACAAGGGGAAAAAAATTAATCTAAAAAAAGAAATTAATTTTTAAAAACCTGTATCTGAAGAATATTTCACAAATATTTAGAAGGTTGTTGTTTTTAGATGCAATTGAGTCAGTTCCAATTCATAGTAACCCTAAGTGCAATAAAACAAAACACTGCTCATCCTCACAGTCATTACTATGTTTGAGTTCATTGTTGCAGGCACTGTGTCAATCCATCTCATTGAGGGTCTTCCTCTTTTTTTGCTGACTCTCCACTTTACCAAGTATGATGTCTGTCTTCAGGGATTGGTCACTCCTGATAACATGTCTAAAGTATCTGAGACAAAGTCTTGCCATCCTCGCTTCTAAGGAGCATTCTGGCTGTACTTCTTCCAAGACAGATTTCTTTTTTCTTCTGGCAGTATGCTATAACTTCCGTCTAGTGCTGCTATAACAGAAATACCACATGTGGATGGCTTTAGCAAACAGAAATTTATTCTCTCACAGTTTAGGAGGCAAGAAGTCCAAATTCAGGGCACCAGCTCCAGGGGAAGGCTTTCTCTCTCTATTGGCTCTGGGGGAAGGTCCTTGTCATTAGTCTTTCCCTGGTCTAGGAGTTTCTCAGTGCAGGGACCACAGGTTCAAAGGATTTGCGCTCCTGGCTCATCTTGTTTGGTGGTAATCAGGTCCCTCTGTGTCTCTGCTCATTTCTTTCTTCTATATCTCAAGAGATTGACTCAAGATATAATCTAATCTTATAGATTGAGTCCTGCCTCATTAACATAACTGCCTCTAATCCCACCTCACTAACATTGTAGAGGTAGGGTTTACAGCATATAGGAAAATCACATCAGATGACAAAATGTTGGAAATCACACAATACTGGAAATCATATCATAGCCAAGTTGACACACATTTTTGGGGAACACAACTCAATGCATAACACAGTCCATGGTATATTTAATATTCTTCGCCAACACCGCAATTCAAAGGTCTCAATTCTTCTCTGGTCTTCCTTATTCATTGTCCAGCTTTTGCATGCATATGAGGCAATGGAAAATACTTCCAAAAAATCGTGATCACTTTTAGGAGATCTATACATCCATTTTGAGGCCCTGGTGGCATAATGGTTACAAGCACGGCTGCTAACCAAAAAGTGGGCAGTTGAAATCCACCAGCCCCTCCTTGGAAACCCTTTGGGGCAGTTCCACTCTTTCCTATAGGGTTGCTATGAGTCAAGACTCGACAGCAACGGGTTTGGTTTTTTTGGTTTTATACATCCGTTTTGAAAGTGCAACTGAAACAAATAAACCAAAGCAAAGATAAAAAATAAAACAATGACAACAGAACCGCCATGCTCTCATTCAGTAGAGATATCGGATATTAATCTATGTGAAAAAGTCTATACTGTGGGCTCTTGGGCATCCAGTTAAGAAAGCAAGGATATTCCACACATGGCCTTCCCAATTAACCCATTTGAAAATGATAGGGAAAAAAATGTGATCACAATTTTCAGATCAACATTCTACCAGGCCCCTAGAGAGCCTCCAATTTTATCCCATCTCCATTATGCTTCTTGGAAAGATGCATGACTCCTTTGTCTCTCAAAATAAGAACCAGGCTCTCGGACAGATGACGCAAGACGGCAATCACGTACACACCAATTGCTTCCACAGTTTGTACGAGAAGTCGCTGGTATCTTACCAAGCAGCACTGCTTTTGAAAAAGTCTTTTTTAATCTGGCCTGGGTTTGTTTGAATAAACCCTCCCCTCTTCCATAGATTTCAGGGTTAGACTGGAAGGGATAATTAATCAGATAAACTGCCAATTCGGGCCGGTCGAAGGAGGTTTTTTGGAGGAGCTGCACAGTTGCAACTTTAGCATAATTTCCTCCCGGCCAGTCTAGAGGAGGCGTGGTAAAAAAAAGACGAAGGAGCATGAGCAGTGCTAAGTAGATTCGGTCCCTGATGCCTTTTCAAATATTCTACCAAGTTTTTGGAGCCACGTCTGCTGCCAATCATAGTGGTTGGCTGGGGAGGATCTGTAAGAGGGAATATAAATCATATGCTAATTCCCTAAAATAGAGGGAAGTGGGGGAAGAAATGCATAGCAGAGAAGTTCAAGAAAATGTATGTATGTGTAAGTAAATTCCCTAACAAGTGAAATACATTTTTGAGAACTCCCAGACTAGCTTATCTGTACAGATTTCTGATTTTTCCCCCCGATGAATATTCTACCATTTCCCTAATATCCTTGTTTCATATAATAAATTAGTAAAACAGAAGTTTTTCACTGAAATGAAGTCAGCGTTCGGAGAAAGGAAACCCCAAAGCTGCGTGAAACCGGCGGAGCTTCGGAAATACATTCAGAATTACTCTGGAAGAGGAGTCATTGTTCCTATCTCATAGGCTCTGCAAAAGTCCACGTGCCTCTCCAGCCTTTTAAATTATCTTTTCACCAAGGACTCTGGTCATGTAGCTTGAATCACAGATGAATGGCTAGCTGCAGACGCAATTTGAAATAAATTAAGCTCATTTCTAGAGCACAGCCTCTGAGATACCTCTCTTTCTTTTTTGTTTTGTTTTGCACTCATGTTATTAAAAAAAAATCGTAGTGTTTTAGGTGAAAGTTTACAGCACAAATAAGCTTATCATTCAAAAATTTATACACAAATTGTTTTGTGATGTTGGTTGCAGTATGCCAGCATTCTCCGCCTTTTCCTGTTTACACCCCGGTTCCCCATGTCCTTTCATCCAGGTTTGCTGTCCCTTTGTGCCTTCTCCTCTTTGCTTTTGGACAGGTATTGCCATATACGCGATTGAACTAAGACACAGGATCCTCACGTGTTATTTTTTGTTTTATAGACCTGTCTAATGTTTGGCTGAAAGATGGACTTCAGATGTGGCTTCAGTTCTCAGTTAGTAGGGTGTCCAGGGGATCATAAACTCCAGGGTAGATTCGTCTCTGACACTGTGCTTTCCAGCACTTAACTGCTGGCCTGGTCCTCCTCCTGTCTATCCCAACCCAACTTACCAAACCTGGGCTGATTTCAGTCAGTACCACATTCATTGTAACACAGGGGCTGTACATTTCTAGGGGTATAGCAATATTTACATTCTTGTGGTTAAACTCTCAGACTCTGGAGTCTGAGCTACCAGGCTTTCAACCCCCTAATCATTCACGTACTAGCTCTGTGATCCTGGGATAATTGCAAGATTTCTATGAGCCTCATTTTCTAATCTGTAAAATGGAGATCATTGTAATTATAATAATTCTATTTTGAAAATTAGGTGCACTAATATGTGATGTATGAAATGTTGCTCATACAATGCCTGGCCAATAGTCAATAAATAGTACCGTTATTACTATTGTTGTTGTTGAAAGAGAGTATTTAATCCAAACAGAAGATTTCTTAATGGCAGGCTCTTAGGAATCATTCAGGGAAACAGTGGTTAGGAAGACTACTTTAGGCTAAGTCAGTATCTATCCATCTTTCTCTGTATTTCTCTGTATCTATCTATAGAACAAGTGTATCTATAATGGGTCATATAATCTGTTAATGGATAAGATTTGAAATTGGAAATGCCTCAGAATTTCTAGGGTGTGTGATTGTCATGAATTACCTGGGTAGTATAACGGGTTAACTCACTCAGCTGCTAACAAAGAGGTTGGAGGTTTGAGTCTACCCACAGGTGCCTTGGAAGAAAGTCCTGGCGATCTAATTCTGAAAGATGACAGCCATTGAAAACTCTATGGAGCACAGTTCTACTCTGATACGCATGGGGTCACCCTGATTCGGAGTCTACTCGATAGCAACTGTTTGTTTGTTGTTGCAGTTTGTTAGTCTGTTTTATGATTGTCTTAGTGTTATAAACAATATTAATCCATGTGAAAAATGGATGTGTATTTATAACTGTAATGACTTTAGTTATGAAATACATTTATTCATCCATCAATCAATATTTAATGAGTACGATCAATGTCAGGCCCTGGGTTAGATGTTGGAGCCACAGAAAAGAATACAGCATAGCGCTTTAAAAAGTTTATGGTTCCACCATGAAGCCAACAATTCAACAAATAATTTCAATATGAGCAACTTCCTCAATCCAATGCTTGTTAAACAAAATCCTTCCATGCAGAATCCCAACCCCAGTTGCCCCACAACTCATCCTTGTGGGGATGATCTTGTTAACGCAGCTCAGCACCCCCAGAGAGAAGTTAACCAAATCCCAGCTGACTGCCTTTAAGGCTATTGCGGTAGCAGCGTGCACGTTTGTCAGGAATGTCATGCCAAGATCTTTGGCACTCACTCAGTGGTCCTCACAGGCTCTTTTGAGAGTGTGGTTTAAAAGCACGCAGCCTGTGACTTCTGACAGCTTTCTAAAATGCACTCTTAATGTAAGCCTGATAAACACAGAGTTAGGAATGTAGACCAAGCATTGTGCTTATCCACCGGATCCCACACCTTTGTATTTGTGTTTGGTCTGATGTCATTGGCCAATTTGCAATAAAGATAAAATACCAGAAAAATTGTACATCAATTAAAAGACAAATAAATGTTGTACCTTGGACTACCCTCTCTGTCATAGTTTCCAACTGCTGCTATAACAGAAATAGCATATGTGGGTGACTTTAAAGAACAGAAATTTATTCTTTCACAGTTCAGGGGCTGGAAGTCTGAATTCAGGGTGTGGCTCTAGGGGGAGGTCCTTTTTTTTTTTTTTTTTTTTATTTCAGCTTCTAGTAGCTGACAGTCTTTGGAGTTCCTGGGCTTGAAGATGCACCTGTCTCCATCGTCTGGCTTCCTCTTCTCCTTGTGCGTGTCTCTGTGTCTATTCTGCTCTTTTTATAACTCAGAGATGATTAGGTTTAGGCCCCACCCTACTCTGCTATGACCTCATTAACATAACCAAAGGAAAAACCTCTATTTCCAAAAAAGGTCATATTTACAGGTACAGAGATTAGGATTTCTACACATATTTTGAGGGACACAATTCAATCCATAACACCCTCTTTACTACAGTTTAATCCTTTCCACTACTGTATCATGTTCCTCAGCGTGCAAACATCCATCTTAAAAAAGAACAGTCCTCCTTTGCTCACATATCTCATTCCCACTGCTCTTCAGAGCCAGTTTTCACATGCTGTCTCCATGTCCTCGCCCCCAATCGTGCCTCCTTCCACTGCAGTCGAGTTTTAGTCTCACCACTCAGCGGCCCTTGCTGGTATTTCAATACCAGTGGCATAGCTTCCAGCATCACAGCAACACACAAGTCCCCACAGTAGGACAAACTAACAGGCACGCGGGCACAGGAGGGCCTTGTAGGCTATGGTAAAGAATTTGGATATTATTCCATAAACGGCAAGAATCCATTGTGGAATGACAGCAAGGACATCATACATGAAGAAAGCCAGAGGTCATTAAAAAGACAAGAAAGAAAGAAAAAACCAAAATAGATGTCAGAGGAGAATCTGAAACTTACTCTTGAACATTCAGTAGCTAAAACGAAGGGAAGAAATGATGAAATAAAAGAGCTCAACAGAAGATTTCAAAGGGGGGCTAGAGAAGACAAAGTATTATAATGACATGTGCAAAGACCTGGAGTTAGAAAACCAAAAGGGAACAACATACTCAACATTTCTCAAGCTAAAAGAACTGAGGAAAAAATTCAAGCCTCCAGTTACAATGTTGAAGGATTCTATGGGCAAAATACTGAAGAACCCAGGAAGCATCAAAAGAAGATGGAAGGGATACACAGAGTCACTGTACCAAAAATAATCGATCATTTCAGGAAGTAGCATATAATCAAGAACTGATAGCACTGAAGGAAGAAGTCCAAGATGCCCTGAAGACATTGGCAAAAAACCAGTCTCCAGGAATTGATGGAATACCAGTTGAGATGTTTCAACAAACGGATGCAGTGCTGGAGGTATTGACTTGTCTATTGCAAGAAATTTGGAAGACAGTTACCTGGCCAACGAACTGGAAGAGATCCAAGGAAAAGTGATCCAACTGAATGTGGAAATTATCAAACGATATCGTTAATATCACATGCAAGTAAAATTTTACTGAAGATCATTCAAAAGTGATTGCAGCAGTACATCAACAGGGAACTGCCAGAAATTCAAGCTGGATTCAGAAGATGACGTGGAACTAGGGATATCACTGCTGATGTCAGATGGAGCCTGGCTGAAAACATAGAATACCAGAAAGATATTTACCTGTGTTTCATTGACTATGCAAAGGCATTTGACTGTGTGGATCATAACAATTACGGATAACATTGTGAAAAATGGGAATTCCAGAACACTTAATTGTGGTCATGAGGAACCTGTACATAGACCAAGAGGCAGTCATTTGGACAGAACAATGGGATACTGCATGGTTTAAAGGCAAGAAAGGTGTGCATCAGGGTTGTATCCTTTCACCGTACTTACTCAATCTGTATGCTGAGGAAATAATCCAAGAAGCTTGACTATATAAAGAAGAGCAGAGCATCAGGATGGGAGGAAGACTCATTAACAACCTACAATATGCAGATGACACAGCCTTGCTTGCTGATAGTGAAGAGGACTTGAGGCACCTACTGATGAAGATCATAGACCACAGCCTTCAGTACCGATTACACCTCAACATAAAGAAAACAAAAATCCTCACAATTGGACCAATAAGCAACATTACGATAAGCGGAGAAAAGATTGATTGTGTCTAGGATTTCATTCTACTTGAATCCACAATCAATGTCCATGGAAGCAGCAGTCAAGAAATCAAAAGACGTATTTCATTGGGAAAATCTGCTGCAAATGACCTCTTTCATGTGTTAAAAAGTAAAGGTGTCACTTTAAGGACTAAGGTGTGCCTGACCCAAGCCATGGTGTTTTCAATCTCCTCATATGCATGGGAAAACTGGACAATGAATAAGGAAGACCAAAGAAGAAGTGACGCCTTTGAATTATGGTGTTGGTGAAGAATAGTGAATATACCATGGACTGCCAAAAGAAGGAACAAATCTGTCTTTGAAAAAATACAGTCAGATGCTCCTTAGAGGCAAGGATGGCGAGACTCTGTCTCACATACTTTGGACATGTTATCAGGAGGGACCAGTCCCTACAGAAGGACATCATGCTTGCTGAAGTAGGCAGTCAGTGAAAGAGAGGAAAACCCTCAGTGAGATGGATTGACATAGTGGCAGCAACAATGGGCTCAAGCATAACAGTTATGAGGATGGCACAGAACTGGGCAGTGTTTCTGTCGTACAAGGGTCAGTGTGAGTTGGAACATACTTGAGGGCACCTAACAACAACAAGGCCCTCTGGGCAGATCTGCAACTAGTCATGGAGATGGTACAGGATTGGACAATGTTTCCTTCCATTTTGCATGGGATCACCAATGAGTTAAGGGGCCAACTTGACTGCACCTAACAACAACAACAAGGCTCTCAGTAATTTACCTTCAGCCTTACCTTGACACACGTTGGTTTTCAATTCCTCTGGCTGACCCAATGCTCTCCTACCTTCAGCTTTTGCAGAATCTGTTACCTATGTCTGAAATGTGCTCAAACCCACTCTTTGTCTTTTATGTGTCAGCTTGAATGCCACCTCCTCACAAAGTTACTCCATCACCTCCTGTCTAATGAATGTCCACATTATTTATTCCACTCATTATTTATATCTCCAGTGGGCCCTTTCCATCTGAGAACTCAAACTTTTTTCCACTCTCAAAAATCATCTTTTATTGATTCTGTGATTATTTTCTTTCTTCCATTTCTCTGGTCTCTCTGGAATCTTACAGACAAATATTATATTTCCTATATCTATCTTCCATATCATTTAACTTCTCTCATGCCAACACTTGGTTTTTTTTTTTTTTTTTAATTTTTAATCTATTTTGAGAGATTTTCTGAACTTTATGTTTATAACAACAATTTGCTTTTCTAATATTTCTCTTCTATTAATAGACTATCATTTTTTTGGAATCATATTTTTAATTTCCCCTTAATAACTTTTAACTTTCCTGATTACCCCTTTCATAGTACCCTGCTCTTGTTTTATGGATGAAATAGTCTCTTAAACCTTTCTTTGGATACTGATAGATTTATGTTGGTGATGTTTATTTCTTTTCTTTTTTCTTTCTTTCTTTTTTTTTTCTTCTTCTCTGGTTCATTGAAATCCCTGGGTGGTACAAACAGTTAATGTGCTCTGCTGCTGAAAGGCTGGAAGTTCAAGTTTACCCAGAAGCTCCTCAGAAGAAATGCCTGGCAATCTACTTTGAGAAAATCTGCCATTGAAAACCCAGTGGAGCACAGTTCTACTCTGACACACATGGGGTCACCATGAGTCAGAATGGACTTGACGTCACCTGGTTTCTACATTCATTGTTTTCTATCTTCATCTAACACCTCTTTCAAACTCTTGGTTTTCCTCAAGTGCTTTATAATGTTTGTCTGCATGTGTACATTTATAAATGAAGTGCTGGGTTGACTAGTGTAGTTAGATGGAGTGATTTTTTAAAAAATTTTTTCTTCAATCATAAGGGTTTTTTTTCCTAAATAGACCCTTCCTCTGAACAGGAGACAGAGCTCTGAGCCTTGTAGAATTCAGCTGTGCCTGTCAGAGAAGCAAGTCCCCTGTTGCCTCCATGAGTGGGGAGCCCAAAGGCAGCTGAGGAGCAACAAAACTACTGACCTAACAATGACTTACTCTGAGGTGGGAACATTGAATGTACCTCTCTCCTGAGTGTCCTGAGTTTGTTTTAATGTCCTTGGGTTCCTTTTTTTTTTATTATTATTATTTTTTATTGTACTTCAGGTGAAGGCTTAACAGAACTAATAGTTTCTTATGAAACAGTAGTACACATGTTGTTTTATGACATTGGTTAACAACCCCACAACATATCAACTTTCTAACTTCTCAACATTTTTCTTTGGTGAAAATACACATAGCCAAAGATACACCATTTCACAAATTTCTACATGCACTGTTCAGTGACATTGACTACTCTCTTCCAATTGTGCTGTTATTCTCACTTAAGATGAAGGCTTACAGAACAAAATAGTTTCTCATTTAACAGTTACCACAAATGTTGCCCTATGACAATGGTTAACAATCTCACAACACATCAACAATATCCTTACTCAACCTTGGGTTCCCTATCACCAGCTTCCTTGTCCCCTTCTGCCTTCTGGCCCTTGTCACTGGACTCCCGTACCTCGTTAGCCTCATTTGGTTTTACGGGGCTGTCCGCTCCCAGGCTGAACAGTGAACCTTGGAGGTAACTTCACCACTGAGCTATAAGGTTGTCTGGGGGCCATGCTCTCGGGGTTCTTGGGTTCCCTTTTAAGGCCTTTTTAAGTTTGCGGTTATCTTAAGCTCTGCTCTGTTTCTGTCTCAGACCTCAACACCTATACTGAAATTCTTCTCCAAGCTTATACCTCTGGTTGTTTAGAAAACATTTCATAGAAATTCACCTAGTGAGCAAATGCTGCAGCTCGATGTAGGTCAGTGATGGAGTGGGGCTCACTGGTCCAGCTGATCTCCAGTCCTTTGACCTTGGAGCTTCCTGCTTCTCTCCAGCCCACATCTGTTCTGTGTGTTCCTGAGCCCCCATTTGGCGCCTCTCAGACCTCTCCTGCGAAGCGTGTCTCTTCTCTCTGCACAGCCTTTGCCTGCGTGTGCTTCTGGCTGTGGATGTCTCTGCTTTGGTTGTCTTCCCATTCAACCTCTTTTGCTTTCTACCATAAGATATAGCTCAATATGTCTCATCCACTAGTGGTACCTACTTAAAATTTTGGCACACATATTTTATTTTAGAGCATCTTTACTGATACAGAAATTAAGGAAGGATGGGAAGTAAACACATGCACTCCTTCTGCCATCATGTATTGGAAACCCTTATCCTGTTACAGCTTCGTCTCCTATCCAGCCGTTCATTCTACCATAGGGGTCCAAGATGTGTTTCACAGGGCTATCTTTATCATTTTAATGCACTCTTATTAGTCCCCATAATACATTGTAGCAAAATATGAAATATAAGTAACATAATTGATATATGTGTGGGTGTGCCAATGGAGTAATATATAAATGCTCTGTGGGCAATGGGGTCAAAGTGACTAGCTAGAGCAGTGACTGAGCATGAAGGAGATATCACAGTAGTCTTTAAAGAGGACATTTTGAGCTAACTCTTGAAATGAAAGAAGGCAGTCACAAAGGAGATGAACCAAGGCACAGGGGACTGAATGCATCAAGGCATAAAGGCGTGAAAGCATAGCACATGATGGGGACCCATGAATAATTCTATATGGATGGGGGAGGCCTCCTGAGTAGTGCAAACAGTTGTGTGCTCATCCCCTTGGAGGTTCAAATCCCCCCCGAGGTGACTTGGAGGAAAGACCTAGTAATCAGAACTATGGACCACAGTTTTGACACACATGTGGTCACCATGAGTAAGAATTGACTCATGGTAACTAGAAAAAGAGGCGAGGGAGTATGTAATGGGTGAGGCAGGATGTGAAAAAAAGGAATCAAACCCTGAAAGACCTTGTGGATGGTGCTAAGCAATTTGGAATATACCCTAAAGGCAGCAGAGACTCACTGAAGTATTTTAAACATGGGGATAACATGATATAATAACAGCTAACATTTAATGAGCTCTGAGGATGTGCCAGGCACTGTTCTTAGTGCTTTCTATTGATTAAGTCGTTTAATCCTCATGACAATTTGATGAAGAAGACAACATTATTACCCTCATTTTGCAGAGCAGAAACTGACTCTGAAACACAAGTTCCTCGAGGTCAGGGATCTTCATCTGTTCGCAGATGGAACCTGCAGTTCTAGCAAAGGGCCTAGCACAATGAATGTGCATTGAATGAATGAAACAAACAAATGAATCACAGGGGCTATGCTCCTAGAGAAGGGCAGAGCCAGAATTTGAACATGGGCAGGCTGACCCTAGAGCTATCACATTTAACCATTATGATTATTTCTATGTTAAAAACAAGAAAAGATCATTTAGGTTAGAAGAAGAGAATGGAATCTGAGAGACTTGTCAGGTTCTAACACACCAGAATTGAATACGTCACAGTGTTACTCAAAGTACACTTATCGAATATTAATTTCAGGAGAAGCTTTGTAAAAAAGAATGAATATTCTTTTGATTGTTGTTGGTTTTGATTTTTTGCTATCTTCCTCCATGAGAATGTATTCTCATGAGGTCAAGGATTTTGTCTACTTTGTTTATTGTTGTGTCCCTACCACATCAAATAGTTTCAAACATGCAATGTTTGATCAAGAAACATTTGTTGATTGAATGCATGGTAGGTAAGTTTGAAAATACTTATACTGGATCTCTAACTTTTAATGATTTGTGATGTATATTAGGATATTAGTGGCAATAAAGAAATTTTGTTTGACTTTTTGTTTAACAAAACCTTCCCAAATTTTGTTTATCCTCATACCCTTGTTTTCTTATTTTTTTTTTAATTTTATTGTGCTGTTGGTGAAAGTATACAGCACAAATTTGTTTCCATTTGAAAATGTATACACAAATTGTTTTGTGACTTGCTTGCGATCCCTGCAATGTGTCAGCACTCTTCCCGTCTCCCTCCACCCCAACTGCCCTCCACCTGGTGTTCTTTCATCCAGTTTTCCTGTTCCTTCCTGCCTACTTGTCTTTGCTGTTGGGCAGGTGTTGCCTTATGCTTGACTGAACTAGAAGCAAGTTCCTCACAGGTGTTACTGTTTGTTTTATAGGCCTGTCTAATCTTTGGCTGAAAGTCAAACATTGGGAGTGGCTTCAGTTCAGAGTTAGCAGGGTGTCTGGGGACCACAGTCTCAAGGGTTCCTTCAGTCTTTGTTAGACCAGTAAGTCTAATCTTTCATTGTGAATTTGAATTTTGTTCTATGTTTTTCTCCTGCTCTGTCTGGGACACTCTGTTGTGATCCCTGTCAGAGCTGTCAGTGGTGGTGGTAGCTGGGCATTATTTAGTTCTTCTGGGCTCAGGCTGGTGGAGGCGGTGGTTCATGGGGTCGGTTAGTCCTTTGGACCTTTTCCTTGGGTCTTTGGTTTTCTTCATTCTCCTTTGCTCCAGACAGGATGGAACCAGTAGATGTATCTTAGCCTCTCACAAGCTTTTAAGACCCCAGAAGCTACTCACCAAAATAGGATCTAGTACATTTTCTTTATGAACTATGTTATGCCAATTGACCTAGATGTCCCCTGAGACCGTGGTCCCTGGCTCTCAACCCCAGTAACTCAGTCCATCAAGGTGCTGGGATGTGTCTAGGAATCTTCTATGACTTGGCCTTGGTCAGATTGTGCTGACTTCCCCTATGTTGTGTGTTCTCTTTCCCTTCACCAAAGTTAACACTTGTCTACTGTCCAGTTAGTGATTTACCCTCCCCAACACTCCCCTCCCTTGTGACCATCAAAGATAGTTTTTTTCTGTGTGTAAACCTTTTTTTTTTTTTTTTTAATAATAATGGTCTCACACAATATTTGTCCTTTTGTGACTGACTTATTTCATTTAGCATAATATCCATGTTGTAAGATGTTTCCTGGATTCATCGTTGTTGTTTGCCATTGTATTGTATTCCATTGTGTGCGTGTACCATAATTTGTTTATCCATTTATCTGTTGACGGTGCTTAGGCTGTTTCCATCTTTTTGCTACTGTGAGTAAGGCTGCAATGAACATGGGTGTGCCTATGTCTATTCGTATGACAGCTCTTAGTTCTCTACGATATATTTCTAGGAATGAGATTGTTCGATCTTATGGTATTTCTATATCTAGCTTTTTAAGGAAGTGCCATACCGTTTTCCATACTGGTTGTATGATTTTACATTCCCACCAGCAGTGCATAAGAAGTTCCAATCTCCCCGCAACCTCTCCAACATTTGTTATTTTCTGTTTTGTTTTGTTTTTTTTTCGATTAGTGCCAGTAATATCCGGATGAGATGGTACCTCATTATAGTTTTGATTTGCATTTCTCTAATGTCTAATGATCACGAGCATTTCCTCATGTGTCTGTTAGCCACCTGAATGTCTTCTTTGGTGAAGTGCCTGTTCATATCCTTTGTTCATTTTTTAATTGGATTATTAGTGTTTTTGTTATTGAGGTGTAGAAGTATTCTATAGATTTCATAGATTAGACCCTTGTTGGATATGTTGTAGCCAAAATTTTTTTCCCAGTCTGTAGGTTTTTTATACTCTTTTGATGCTGTCTTTTGATGAACATAATGTTTAATTTTTAGGAGCTCCCTGTTATCTAGTTTATCATCTGGTGTTTGTGCATTGCTAGTTATGATTTGTATTCTCTTTATGACATATATTAGGGCCCCAAGTGTTGTCCCTACTTTTTCTTCCATGATTTTTATCATTTTAGGTTTTATATTTAGGTCTTTGATTCATTTTGAATCAGTTTTTGTGTATGGTGTGAGGTATGGGTCTTGTTTCATTTTTTTTACAGATGGACTTCCAATTTTTCCAGCACCATTTGTTAAAAAGATTGTTTTTCCCCATTTAATGTGCTTTGGTCCTTTTATCAAAGATCAGCTGACCATAGGTGGGTGGATTTATGTCTGGGTTCTCAATTCTGTTCCATTGGTCTATATGTCTGCTGTTGTACCAGTACTAGGCTGCTTTGACTACCGCGGCTGTGTCGTAGGTTCTGAGATCAGGTAGTGTGAGGCTTCCTACTTTTTTCTTTTTCTTCAATAATGTTTTGCTTATCCAGGGCCTCTTTCCTTTCCATATAAAGTTGGTGATTAGTTTTTCCATCACTTTAAAGATGTTGTTGGTATTTGGATCAGAATTGCATTATGTCTATAGACTGCTTTGAGTAGAATTGACATTTTCACCATGTTGAGCCTTGCTCTCCAGGAGCATGGTATGTTTTTCCATTTATGTAGGTCTGTTTTAGTTTCTTGCAATAATGTTTTGCAGTTTTCTTTGTATAGGCCTTTTACGTCCCTGGTTAGATTTATTCCTAAGTATTTTATCTTTTTAGGGGCTATTATAAATGGTATTGTTTTCGTGATTTCCTTTTTGAAGTTCTCTTTGTTGGTGTATAGGAATCCAACTCATTTTTGTATGATGATCTTTTATCCTGCTACTCTGCTGACTCTTTCTGTTAGTTCCAGTAGTTTTCTTGTGGAATTTTTGGGGGTTCTCTGTGTATAGGATCATATCATCTGCAGATAGGGATACTTTTACCTCTTCCTTTCCAGTTTGGATACTCTATTTATTTTTCTTGCCTTATTGCTCTTTCTAGGACTTCCAGCACAATGTTATATAGGAGTGGTGATAATGGGCATCCTTTTCTGGTTCCCATTCTCAGGGGGAATACTTTTGGTTTTTCTCCCTTGAGAATGATGTTAGCTATTGGTTTTGTATGCCCCCCCCCCCCCCCCCAAAAAAAAAAAAAAACATTGCTGTCGAGTTGATTCCAATTCATAGTGAACCTGTAGGACAGAGTAGAACTGCCCCATAGGGTTTCCAAGGAGTGGCTGGTGAATCTGAACTGCTGACCTTCTGGTTAGTAGGCAAACACTTTAACCAATACAGCACCAGGGCTCTTTGGTTTTGTATAATGCCCTTTATTATGTTGAAGAATTTCCCTTTTATTCCTATTTTATTGAGAGTTTTTATCAGAAATGTATTTTGGACTTTAACAAATGCCTTTTCTGTGTAGATTAAGATGATCATGTGATTCTTTTCTTTTGTTCTATTTATGTGGTAGATTACATTGATTGATTTTCTCATGTTGATCTACCCTTGCATACCTGGTATAAATCCCACTTGGTTGTGGTGTATTTTTTTTTTTGATATCATGCTGAATTCTGTTGGCTAGAATTTTGTTGAATTTTTGCATTGATATTCATGAGAGACATCGGTCTGTAATTTTCTTTTTTTGTGATATCTGCCTGGCTTTGGTATCAGGGTTATGCTAGCTTCATAGAATGAATTTGGGAGTATTCCTTCCTTTTCTATACACTGAAATAGTTTGAGTAGTACTGGTGTGAGCTCTTCTCTTAATGTTTGGTAGAATTCTCCAGTGAAGCTGTCCAGGGCAGGGCTTTTTTTTGCTGTTGTTGTTGGGAGTTTTTTCTTTTATTATTACTACCTCTGCAATCTCTTCTCTTGTTATGGGTCTGTTCAGATTTTCTGTCTGAATTTCTGTTTGTTTAGGTAGATAGTGTGTTTCTAGAAATTTTGCCGTTTCTTCTAGGTTCTCTAATTTGTTACAGTACAATTTTTCATACTGTTCTGTTATGATCCTTTTTATTTCAGTTGGGTCTGTTATAATGTCCCCTATTTGATTTCTTATTTGGGTTATTTGTATCCTATCCTGTTTTTCTTTTGTCAGTTTGGCCAAGGGTTTGTCAATTTTGTTAATCTTTTCAAAGTACCAACTTCTGGTCTTGTTCATTCTTTCCATTGTTTTTCTGTTCTCTATTTCATTTATTTCTGCTCTAATCTTTATTATTTCCTTTCTTCTGATACCAGTTGGCTTCTTTTGCTGTTCTCTTTCTATTTGTTTAAGTTGTAGGGCTGACATTTTGATTGTAGTCTGTTCTTTTTTGATGTGTGCATCTATTGCTGTAAATTGACCTCTGAGCACTGCTTTTGCTGTGTTCCAGAGGTTTTCATATGATATGTTTCCATTCTCATTTGATTCTAGGAATTTTCTGATTTCCTTTTTTATTTCTTCTGTTACCCAGTTGTTTTTAAGCAAAGTGTTATTCAGTTTCCAAGTATTTGGTTTTTTTCCTTGCTCTTCGTGTTATTGATTTCTGCTTTTATGGCGTTGTGATCAGAGAGATTGCTTTGTATTACTTCGATGTTTTGGATTTTATTGGCCTAAAATGTGGTCTATTCTGGAGATGCTCTATGCACGTTGGAAAAGAATGTATACTTTGCTGCTGTTGGGTGGAAGAGTCTATATATGTCTATGAGGTGAAGTTGATTGATTGTGGCTTTTAGATCTTCTGTATCTTTGATGAGTTTCTTTCTAGATGTTCTGTCCTTTACCTAGAGTGGTGTGTTGAAGTCTACTACTATTATTGTGGAACTATCAATTTCTCTTTTCAGTGCTGTTAGACTCTGTTTTATGTATTTTGGAGCCCTGTCATTGGGTGTGTAGATATTTATAGGCGTTATGTCTTCTTGGTAAAGCTGGTGAGTGCAAACTGCCAAACTTTCCATTAACAGCCAATTGATTAACCACTGCACAACCAGGGCTCTATTCACATTGTACTCATTGTTAATAAAACAAACTTACTTAGACAATGACATATCAACCCAAATAAAGCAAGTAAAATGCTGCCCATTTGGGCTAAGACAAGTAAGCCCAAACTCTTGCTGTAAGGCTTGTAGAGATTCAGCTTCCAGGGACACCATTGTAACGTGGGAAAAAGAGGGGGACACCCACAATTCTAGCATAAGTCAGTATAGTGTTATGGGTTAAGTTAACCTGTGCTGCTCCTGGGTCTGTTTGCTTCAGAACACTCTTTGCTTTCCCCTTCAATCATAGGTGACTGGGAGGGTTGATATCTGGAGCCTGCATTTCCCAGATGCCAATGAGAGGCACTGACAAGAGATGGACAAGTAAGAGGAAGGGAAGAGCCGGAGCATTTTTCTCCCTTCCCTTCTCTCTTAGGCAGTGTCTCCAGCAGCAGTGGTGTCTTCTCCTGTTATGAGTTGAGTTGTGTCCCCAAAAAATATGTGTTGTAAATCCTAAGCCCCTATGTCTGTGGATGTAATCCCATTAGGAACAGGACTTCCTGTGTTATGTTCATGAGACCATATCTATGTAGGATGTGTTTTATGCCAATCACCTTTGAGATTTAAAAAGAACAGATTAGACACAGAGAAGGAAGCACAAAAGGAGAGGAAGATACCTGCCACATAAGGATTTCCAAGGAATTGAGGAACAGATGCTAAACAGAGGCAAGGACCTTTCTAGAGATGACAGAGAGAGAAGGCCTTCCGCTAGAGCAGGTGCCCTGAATTCAGACTTCTAGCCTCCTGAACTGTGAGAAAATAAATTTCCATTCATTAAAACCACCCACTTGCTGTATTTCTGTTATAGCAGTATTAAGAAATGAAGACGCATCCAGTGCTCCATTTCCTGTTGTGCAAGACCACTGTGATATAAGTTTCTATAGGACAACACCAGGGTCAGGTATATGGAAAGACCAATCCTTTCCTTTGTACCTCCTGCATGGAATGGCAGCATCTCCTCATGTTGCTCAATTCCCAGTTGCTTCATTGCCCCTATTTGGCTTCAGAGCTCTTTCATTACCTCTGTAACTTATATTCTGCATTAAATTACCTCTGCTTTAAACATTTAGTATTTTTGTTTGTCTATTTTCTTTGTCATACCCTATATGATACAGTCAGTGACTACAAAGAAAGAAAAAAAGTGCTGTTGTGATCATCTTTCTAATCCACAGAATGAGCAGTTTAACTGCAAGATGAACTTCCATCTTAGAAACTCAGAGGGTCTATAGGTGACATTACCTAAAGTGTGATCCAAGAACCATCTGCTTTAGAATTCCCTGAAAAGTTAAAGATGCATATTCCTGGACTCACATTTCACCCACTAACTCAGAGTCTATGGGAATGTGACTGGAGAATCTCTAGTTTCAACCAACTCCCTATGAGATTCTTACAGAAAACAACATCTGAGATCAAATGGTCCACCAGCTTTGATCTTCTTGGGAATGTTTTAGAAAGAAATGACACATGTATGTACTAAGTCATACTGATGAGTTTTTTATGTACTCTATTTCTAGATATTCCATCTGTCAAATCACAGAATTTAGATGAGTTTGGTTAATTTTAAGAAATCTTTTATGGACCCTTCCATATGTAAACTAAGTCCTAAAACCAGTTGCCATCAAGTCAACTCCTACTCGTGGCAAACCTATGTGTGTCTGAGTAGAACAGTACTCCATAGGGTTTTCAGTGGCTGATTTTTCATAAATAGATCACCAAGCCTTTCTTCCAAGGTGACTCTATGTGGACTTAAATCACCAAACTTTAATTACCAGCCAAGTGTTTTAACCACTTGCACAACCCAAGGACTCCAACTAAGCTCTAACCAGGGGTAAATATACTGCACACACTTCTAAGGGATTTTGTAATCCATGAAAAGATGAAGGTAGGAAATATAAAACTGTGTGCGGGCCAAATCTTCATGCCTTCTTGATAGACCGATGACTACCAATTCTGATTTTTATCATAACCCCAAGGAAAGTTGAAGTATACATTTCCAGTGAAAATATGCTTAAAGCATTACTTCAAATACACATTATCCAACACTTTTAAGAAACACTGAAGGCATAGGGCGCTTCACCTGTAAAATGTCATGATCACTTTTTCTTAGCTTGTTGTTGTTGATGTTAGTTGCTCTTGAGTTGGTTCTGACTCATGATGACCCCATGTACAACAGACCAAAACATTGTCCAGTCCTGTGTCATCTTCATAATCATTGGTATGAGCAAGTTCATTGTTGCAACCACTGTGTATTTTGAGTGCTTTCCAACCTAGGGGCCTCAGTTTCCAGCACTATATTGTACAATAATCTTTTGTGATCCATAGTGTTTTCATTGACTGATTTTCAGAAGTACATCACCAAGCCTTTCTTCCTAGTCTGTCTTAGTCTGAAAGCTCTGCTGAAATCTGTCCACCATGGGTAATCCTGCTGGTATTTGAAATACTGGTTGCATAGCCTCCAGTATTATAGCAACACAGCAGCCATCACAGTATGACAAAGTGACAGATAGATGATGGGTTTTCTTAGCCTAGAGTCCCCTAAAAAAAGCAAAGCTTGATACTAGGGCATGGGTTCAAGTAGTTTGTTTTGGGAAGTGAACTCAAAGAGAAAGAAGAGGGGACTGGGAATTGGAAAAGAGAATTCAAGGGTATGTTATCAAGTGGGACTGGATCCCAGTAGGAACAGATTGGGGAGGCAAATAGAAATAAAATTGCCCACCAGTCATGCAGAAGAGAGGAATATTTATCTAACAAGCATTGTCTTCCATTGGTCAAGTTTGCCCAATGGTAGGTTGGCTCCTCCCACTTCCAGACGTATTTAGGTCAGAATGACTGAATGGGTTACTGCCTATTCTGTGCAGTGGCAGTGAAATAACCTTGGGGAGCAAAAAATGAGATATACGAGATGGACCTGAGACAAGTTGCTGGTGCGTTACACCTGCGCATAGCTGGTTGCTGTAATCATGGCTTCTGTAAAAAAGGAGGGCAAAATATGAAAGTCAGCCCAAGGGGAGTATGATACAACCTTTTATAGATCTTTAGTAATTATCAGAAAAGATTCCCCAGGCAAAGGGGTGTGGGTTTTTTAATATACATGAAGTATAAATATTTTATCTCCAGAGATACTTTCTGTATTTTTAGTCTGGCTTTTGTTTATGCCCCATCTCTTCTACTCCTGGCCTGATGGGAAACATTTATCCGTTTGTAGTTAATATGCAAAACTTGGAACGCACCCATAAAATCAAAGCAGGTTAAAATAAATTCCTTACAATTCCGTATGCTTTGGAATTGTTTATTTGGTAACTGGACAGAGTCCTGCTGGATATTGAACAGATTATGAACTTGCCACCAAGAGGACTTCTAAGCATAGGTTGCTTTTAAATCATTTTGAAGATAATGTAAGCTACGGCTTGCTGGAATCATTCAAAAAAGTGCATGACGTCCCCTTGTGCTTTCTTAGCATAGGCACAATTAGTCATTTTTTTCTCTGTTTGTTCTCAAAGTGTTCCATATCCATCCCTACCCCAGCTCTCCCTCTGTGTTTTCCCCTGTTCCTCATCATACTCTATTTTCCACTGTATTTTCAGATAAGAATGAAACAAAGAACATTCTCTACCTTTTCTATTATTTCTGCTATTGTAGATCTATTTTCACTCATTTACCCCTATCCTTCCATCCTTCCAGAAGCTATTTAGGCTATCAGTGCTGGTTCATAATCTGTGTCTTGTATTGTGGTAAGTGACCAACTGTCTGTGAGTTTATTGTCCTGTGGTGGCGTGTATGTTGCTATGTTGATGGAAGCTTTGCCACCAGTATTTCAAATACTAGCAGGGTCACCTGTAGTGGACAGGTTTCAGCAGATCTTCCAGACTAAGACAGACTAGGAAGAAAGGCCTGATAATCTACTTCAAAAAGCAGCCAGTGTAAACCCTATGAATTACAGCAGAATATTACCCGATAGAGAACTGAATATGAGTGTCCTAGGTTGGAAAGCACTCAAAATACACAGTGGCCACAAACATGGACTCAAATATACCAATGATCAAGCAAATGGCATAGGACTGGGCATCATTTTGTTCTGTCGTATATAGGGGTGCCATGAATTAGAGCCAACTGGATGGCAACTGACAACAACTAGTGGTGAGAGTTTTGACCCTAGAGTTTGTAAGTCCTGGGTTTGAATCTCAGTTCCACCACTTATAAAGTGCATGAATCTGAAATGTCCCTTACCTTATTTGGGCCTCATTCTCCCTTCTGTGAAATGGGGATAATAATAACATCTCTCTCATAGTATTATTGTGAAACCTAAATGAAGTAATAGATGAAAAAGGGTTTACGATTGTGTCTGACATGTAATAAACATTTGACAAATGTAATTATCAACATTATTTTGTGCTATCCACCATTTTTGTTTTTCATCTTCACCCTTAGATGTTATCTATGAGTTTAACAACATAATGCCAACACTGGATCATTGGTAACAAGAACTTGAAGTTGATCTTGTCTACCACCTTCAACCTGATGCTTTTTGACTCATAGTTCCAATAAACTAAATCTTTGGAGAGCTGCAAATAGAAACAAAACAGAGTAAGTGTTGTCTAACATAAAATCTGAGCATTAGGAAAGATTCTTAAAAGAAGCCTTGAAGTAAAACCTCAAGTCTCCTGACAGTGGAAAACTGGTGATAGAGAGTGGAGTTAACTTTGGTGAGACCTTCAATTGTAAAATTATGTTTTACTGAATTTCTCAAAGTCAGAAATAATCGTAGGTGTTGTTGCTGCACTTGAAAAAGGGTGAAAAGATTGCAAGATTTGTATATGTACAATGAGCAAATGTTTATTGGCCTTATTTAGTACTCTTAAATCCCACCCAAAGCGCAAAGACTACAAAGTACAAAAATAACAGTTTAATAGCTTTGGTCGTTTATATGGCCACATGAAGGCATCAAATAAGAAAACAAAGCTGTTTTTATGAGACTTAAACTGGTAATTACACCAGAGTGTAGAGATACATGAGCGTGAACCAAAATCTTTTCTTCAGTGTTGAAGATGAAGAGCTTGGGAACTCTCAAAACAGTAAGATGTCTTAATTATGATATCAGAAAGGCAGGACTGTAATATAATTGGAATGTGGTGAGCAGAAACCTAATCAATGTTCTTTCATTCTATTTGGAAAGACACTATGAAAACAGGAAAGGGACAGTTAGCTTGAAAATGAAAAGGGAAGTGTGGGAGCCAGAATTTCACAAGGTTTATCTACATACTGTCCAGGAGAGAAACCCACTAGACATGAGAAACAAAAGTCCTGCCGCCAGACTGGGTTTTTCTGCTGAGGAGCAGTGCTAAGCTGAGCTTCATGGGTACACGATAGCATGACAGAATTCTCAAGAGATGAGTTTTTGAAAGCATTCAAGAATTGCTTGCTGACAGAGAGGTCTGATTTTCCTGAGGAAGAAAAGGTCTTGAAGTAATTGAAGATGGTCTTAGTAATTTGGTATAGCTATCCTATCTGAACAAGGACATTGTTATTGTTAATATCAAAATATAGACCCCCATGCCATTCCATCTACCTAAGATGCACGTCCTCAAACCCACTCAAGGTGGGTCAGATCCATCCTTCCTGTCAACCCAGGAAGTATTTTCTAAACAGCTTCTCTAAAGATAAGTCACCTCTCTGCCATGGCCACCCAATGATGTGATTTCTATCTCATTGCCCAGTCTGAATTTCTTTGTACTACTTTCACTACCTGATAGTACGTTATTATTTATTCATTTACTTGTGTATTGTATGTCTCTGCACAAAACATAAATTCCATGAAAATGAAGGCTCTTCCTGTGTGCCCAGAATTCAGAACACTGCTTAGTAAATGCTAGATGATCATAACTATTTGTTGAATGAATGAGCCAGTGAGTGGATGAATAAAATATTAAGTTAGATTTGTGTCTACATTTTTTTAATATTAAATTCAGTAACAGCAATTTAGTTGTAGAAAACATTATCTTTCTTTTCAATTATTCTTATTTACTTCCAAGATATTTTTATCTATTAACTATAGATATATTTGGTTCTTATTGTTATACATTTTTACCTATCACTATAAACTTAAAAGCCCAAACCTGTTGCTGTTGAGTCGATTCCAACTCATAGCAACCCTATAGGACAGAGTAGAACCGCCCATAGAATTTCCAACAAGTGCCTCGTGGATTCGAACTGCCGACCTTTTGATTAGCAACCATAGCACTTAACCACTACACCACTAAGGTTTCCTAAAAGTCATTTAGGCCAATCCTGAGAATACATACTAATGTTTTTCCTTCTTTTAAAAGAGTTCTGCATGTTGTTCAATTTTGAGAAACAATGCTTATTTACTCTTGCAATGGATTAAATTTTGTCCCCCCAAAAGATATGCTATGCAAAGAGACATATAATACACAAGTCATCAAATAAATAATAAGGTCATATCATGCAGTGAAAGTACTACAAAGTCCTAAACCCTGTACCTGTGAATGTGACATTGTTTGGAAATAGGCTTTTTCTTTTGTTATCAGTTAAATTAAATGAGGTCATATCAGAGTAGGGTGGTTTCTAATCCTAATCCCTCTGAGTGGTGTTTTATAACAGGGAAGAATAGACACCAAAACAAAGTCACACACAGGAGGAAAACAGATACCAATTTACAACAGAGTGGGATGCATCTACAAGCAGCAAAGGAATGCCAAGGATTGCCAAAAGCAACCAGAAACTAGGAAAAACCTAGAAGAGTTTCCTTTTCAAACTCTCCAGGAGGAATCAACACAGCGAAGACCCTGAATTTGGACTTCTCAGCTTTCAGAACAGTGAGATAACAAATTTCTGTTCTTTAAAGTTACCGACTCTGTAGTATTTTGATATAACAGCCCTAGGAAATTAAGTTTTTGTTTAAAAAACTCTTGAACAAAAATAATTTATCTCTTTTATTTATCTTTGAGTGACAGTGGGTATTCTGTTGAAAATGAAAGTAAAGAGATTTATTGAGAGCAGAGACAGCCTGAGCCAGTGAAATTCTGGATCTCACAAATTGAAAACTAGCATTCTGAAAAGCTGCAGTTATTGAGACACAGTTACAGGGCTGAATCAGGAACTTAGCTTTCAATATTCTTTTGGTAGGTAAGCAATCAGTAAAGTGGAAGGTGGTATATCTTGAAGTGAGGCTTTGGTTGGGATTGGTTAACAGAGTATATGTGAGTTAAGGGGATTGGGTACACTTACATAACTGTGGAAGTACATACTTGCAAATGGGTCACAAGACAATTGATAGGGGGCCAGGGTCTGCTGCTTCCACCCATCCAGAGGCCCAAGGTCATATGCACACAAATGGGAAGAAGTTAGTCTACTGGTTCCACCCAGTCAGAGGCCCTGGGCCATAGGCATATGAAAAAATCAAAGTTACATTCTCAGGAGTGCAGAAGCAGAAGTCACAAAATGGAGTCTGGCCTACACCTAGCCAGCCACCCTAGGCATGCCAGGCACCACAGTTTTGGAACCCTTTCACATTTCCTCCTTCTGATCAAGAATTTTGAGAAAAATTATTTAATCATTTCATTAACCACTAATAAAAAGAGTGCCTTCTTCTGCATGGGCTTTAGGTAGTTGTTTTGGATGGCTGCTTGGTTAACAAGTCTTTAACACCACAGACACTACGCATATGAAAAGTAGCTGGGTACCATCCCATGTCTTCACCATGCTGTAATTTTAGCCTCTTGCTTCTTGTGGTCCAGTTGTTAGAGTCTGGGAGGAGCTTGACCATATTGGAAGACTAACCTGGCATTTAAACACTCTATTTTAGGGGGTAGGCTTGAATCCATTTGGAACATGAACAGTTTCAATGTACTTTATTCTTTTTATAGGCATTAAATGGGTGTTCTGAGTAAAAGCATTAGTCATACATTTCATACATTTGGTTAGTCCAATAATTATTATTACAGCAAGGAGTATTAGTATACCAATAAATAATACGGAATGAATCCATGATCCAGCACCTTTAGGTAACCAGCTGAAGATGTCAAGGAAGGGTGAATCAGACGTAGGGGATACATAAAGCCAAGAAGCCTTTTGGCATACCTACTTAAGGTCTTGCTCTACTTCTGAAGTATTTCTCCAAGTGCAAAAAGAGTTTTTAATAACTGAACATACACCTGCTTGTTGGGCTAAAAGGAAACCAAGGACAATTCTGTTGTTTAATATTACTTTAACAAAAGAATTTAAGGACTGTTGTTGAGCTTCTATGCTATCAGCAAGATCATTAGTTACCTGCAACAGTATGGTGGATAAATTGTGAATAGGTTTTTCAAGTTCAGGAACACCAACAAATGGAAAAAGGCCACAGAGGAACACCCATCCATCTCTGAGTTTATCTATTACAGGGTTGTTACTAGCTTCTCTTTTGTTTTTAATAAGAAGTTTCAAATCATTAGTTCAATGTATGCTTTCATCATGGGAATGGAAGTTTAGAGGAACCCCAAGTGTCCCTAAGGTACATTGGCCATATATGCTACATCCATCTAGACAGGGTAGTGCACAAGTATAAGGTTCAATATGGTCATTTTCCTTTAAATAAGTGGATACCACACATAAAAATAGATACTCTTCGGACACAAATTTTTCCTGTTCCAGTTTGAGTATCAGGGAAAGGGATAGTCTGGTTTGTTTCTTCAACTCATTTTCAGTAAGAGAGCTGCTACAATAAACAATCCACTTAACTCTGATTTCTCCTTTAAACAGGGGCAAATTGGGACATCTGGATTCTCATAATTACAAAAATCTACTAAGGCTGTATAATATCAGCCATTGCCAACGAAGGGAATAGGACATCCAACACTGTAAGTAACTTCAGAATTTGTCCAAACAGAGAAAAGGAAAAAACAGGGTACCAAGGGATAAGTAGAGAAGTTAGATGAATGCCATAGTCTAACACAGCTAGGTCTTCTGGAAATAGCACTAGCATTTACTGTGGCACTGGGCATAAAACTATAATTTAGAATTAGCAAGGCCAGTGGATCAGAGTTATCATGCCTAGTTTCCAGAATTTGATGGCAAATCCAGCAATCAGTCAGATTACGGGCACTAGCTACTGACTGAGATAGCTTGACAAGGGCATTTTTGTGCCATTTGTTAGTTGGAGTGGTGAAAGACAATAACAGAATACTTAAGAAGAGTCCTATGTGGAAAAACGAATGTAATAAGTGATATAATAAGTGAAAGATAATAAAAATGATGGTTAAGATAAAACAAGGATTTTTGTCCACTATCATTCTAAAATAAGATCTCAAAACAGGGAACGACGCTACGGATAATCCGATGAGCAAAGGAATAGCAACGAGGAAAGAGATGAGGGTTAGGGCGTCAGTAAGTGTTTAAAACACAGGCCAATAACAACTCTAGTGAAAAAATAGGATGAGTAATAAAATAGCAACTAAAATGTTAAACCGACAGTAAGTATTTCATTTATTTGCATGGAAAAAGAATAGCATGAAAACAGAGGATAATACCAACAGTGTATAATACAGCAACTAGCATAAAGATAACAATGAATATGAAACAGATAACAAATATATCAACACTCTGTATGGAAAATTCTTACCAGTCAATAAGCCCAAGTTGGCAACACTAAGCAACCTCAAAGGCATTAAGGATTAAGCAAAGCCCGATGACCTCAGGGGATTGCATTCGACAGAATGGGCAATAGGTTTTACTCCACGAACTTGGAAAAGCTGTCCACTTTGGGTGCAGTTATTTGCTTCTGGCCACCAGGGTGTTTGAATTTCAGCTTAAGTCTCCCATTTGATTGAATTGTCCAGGCAAGAGTTGAAGTCTTCTTCAGTTGGGAGAGATGAATCCAAGTCTTAACTCTCTGTAATTTAGGGGCACAAGGATTAGTGAGAAGGACTGGGTAAAGTCCCTTCCATTGAGGTTCAGGAGAATGTTTCAATTGGTGTTTTTTCCAATAAACATAGCCCTCAGGTTGAATAATGGGTAGCTTGGACACTTCTTGTTTCTGATTATCAGGAGCATCTTTAATTTGTGAACTGCATTCCTTAGAATACTGAATTAAAGACTTGCAATATTGGAACAAGTCAGATTGAGTTAAATTTGATTCAGGGCACTTTGACCAATAAAAAGGGCCACAGGCCATCCAGTAATAATCTCATGAGGTGTTAATTTGTTGGATCAAATGGAGTAGTTCTCAAATTTAAGAGGACTAGAGATAACACTTTAGTCCAAGGTTATTGTAAAGATTTTGGGAGTTTAGCTCATTGAGTTATTAGAAGCTTCTTGGCCACAAAGGTGGCAGTAGCTTGACGGCTAGGAAAAGCTTCTACCCAGTGAGAAAACCTGCAAATCATCACTAATACAAATTTATAATCGTTTGATGGTGAGAGCCGAATAAATTCAATTTGTCATTCAAGCATAGGTCCTGAAGGCAGGCAGCACCTTCCAGGCAGAAGTTTATAGGGCCTGAATTAAATTGGATACAAACAGGGCAATGGGATGCTACATAATTAGCAGCCTCACAAAAATGCCCTGACGAATACTTTTTTAAGATTTTCATCATTTTGTCTGTTCCCAAATGGGTGTTTGCATGTAATGCTTACAGCATGGGGATTTGTAAATCTTTGGGGAGAACTAAGTTTTCTTTGAGACCTATCCATATTCCAGAGGTAGAACACTGGGAGTAATCTGATATTTTCCTTTTCTCTATTTCTTTACATGGGACTGATTTCTGATGCTCAAGTAAATCTTGGGAGTAATTCCTCTGGGAAAAGAAAAATTTTCTAGAAGCATATTAACAGTTTTCTTATCATCTAAAACAGTGCCCCACTGCATAGGACCAAATGTCATGGGGACTCATACAGCAGAAAGACAATCAAAACTATGAAAAATGACATGGTCTGCTGCAGTGGAAAAATCTCCCCACCAATAATTTTCCAAAGCTCTGATTAGGTCATCTTTAATCCCTATATTATCATGTAAAAAACTCCAAACCATAGGGACATGCAGGCACTCAGGTAAAACAGGTTTGTTATTAGACCCAGTTCACAATCCAGTAGTTGGCTCTTGATAACATCAGATCTGCTCCCATTCTGTGATTTCTTCTTTTGATGTTAGCTGTTAGTGTTCAAATTTCATGAGGATCGAATCTAGGTAGGCATGTTCCAAGGTTCTGTAATAGGTGTCATACGTGTTCTACCAGCATTCATTCCCTCTTTTTCATTATGATCTAGAGGAAGGCCATCACAATCACGAATGAAGGCATTATTATTATTAGGGGGTGGCCAGGAAGTGACTGGCTTGGCTACTCTATCAACTGTCATTCCTTTTAATTTCCTCTGAGGAACTCCTTTGGTTTGGTGGGCCTGGATTGTAATTATAGCAATATTAGGGGAGAAAAAGGGCTTCTAAGAGGTCTGCTACTAAGAGACTATTTTTAATTTGGGTTCCAGAAGGGTTAAGAACCCTCTCCGTTTCCTCCATTTAAATAATGTACTAAAATCATGGACCACCTGAAATCCATACCTCGAGTCCATGTAAACAGTTACTGACTGTCCAGAAGCCTAATTGCAAGCCCTAGTGAGGGAGATCAGTTCAACTTGTTGAGCTGGAGTGACTTTAAGAAGGGTGCCACTTCCCAGGACTTCACTGGATGTGGTCACAGCATAACTTCCCTGGTAATGAGAGCTAGTAGGTTCGGGTTTTAAATATGATTCATCAACAAATAAAACCAAGTCAGGATTTAGAAGTGGAGTCTCTTGTAAATCTTGTCTGGGGGACAACAACTCTTCAGTAAGATTTAAACAGTCATGGGTAGGGTGGGTGCACTATAAGGATGTAGTCCCTTCTAGACTGCTTGGGCTGCCCAGGCTCTGAAAACAGCTTTCTATATCTGTGAGTCAGCCTGCCACTTCCTCATTTATGAAGTGTTTATTGAGCATTTGCTGTGTGCTGCTAAAGGAAAAAAAAAAAAAGACTAAATCTTGATCTTTCTCTTCAGGAATATGCAATTTATCTTTTGAAGCTTTAGTTTCTGACCCTGGATTAGCCCTTAACCTTACAGACCCTTAGCTCCATGGCCTTCCTTCATGACTTGATGCTCATGGGGCTGTCTTTTCCTTTATGATTTGGTTCTTTCTGTTCTGCCCCATCTTCTGCTGAATACAAAACAAAACCAAAAAACAGTTGCTGTCATTTCAACTCCAACTCATGCAGACCCCATGTGTCAGGGTCAGGAGTGGGTTGACCAGTAGCAAGGTATGCATGGGCTTACAGTAAGCAATGTACACACGGACTTAGTTGTATTTACTTACTAATCTGTAGTGCACAATTTCACATGAATTTCACATCACAGATGAAATTGTGCACTACAGATTAGTAAGTAAGCACAAGTAAACTCCTGCATACCTTGCTTATTGGGTAATCTGCCCCTGGTCAGAGTAGAATTGTGCTCCATAGGCTTTTCAGTGGCTAATTTTTCAGAAGTTGATTGCCAAGACTTTCTTCCAAGGAGACACTGAGTGAACTCAAACCTCCAACCTTTCATTTAGCACCTCAGCATGTTAACTATTTGCAGCACCATTATAGCCAGTTAAAACAATCTCTTCTAATTCTCCCTGAGATATGCCTGGGTGAGCCCAGTGTTGTCAGGACTTGGTAGGCCAGCCACGTTAGTGAGACTTTTATACAATCTTCCTGATGCTGCTGCAGATTATGACAATGGTACCAACATCCAGGCTTGTCATTCATTATATTATCAATCTGCACAACAAAAAAAGAGGGTGAGCATTGTCACCCACACTTCAGAGATCAGGAGCCTCTGGCCTGAAAAGTAAAGATATTTGCCCTAGGCCACAAAGTGGAACAGTGGCAGGGATGGGGACGGGGGTTGGGTGGATCCTGTCTGTTTCTAAAGAATATCTCTGCTTTACTATACCGCTTTCCTTGCAACTCAGTTCCAGAGATTCCTGGCCCCTAAAATCCAGAAAAAATTCTGTAAGCAAAGCTAAATCAACATAGCACCAGAAAAAATGGCAACAGTTAGTCATTGTTTGCGTGAAAACTCTTTTCAAACTCAAATACCATCGTGCGTTCCTCTCTGTTTTCTTGAATATATAATTCAAACTTATTTAGCATTTTTCCTAAATTAGCTTTTTGCTAATCATGATGGGAAATGCACTCCATTATTTTGACCACTATACCTATTAAAACATTTTGATGCGTTACTTGGACCAAAACAATTGCTCATGCCTATAACGTCTAAAATGGTAGCCACTAACCATATGCGGCTCTTGAGCGCTTGAAATGTAGCTAATTTGAACTGAGATGTACTGTGTGAAGTACGTACTGGATTGTGAAACTTTGCATGGAAAGATAAAATATCTCATATAATAATTTTTGATTAATTACATATAGAAATGATAATACTTTGGATATATTGGGTTAAGTAAAATATATTATTAAAATTCATTTCACCTGTTGCTTTTCATTCACGTGGCTGGTAGAACATTTTAAGTTACATGCATGGCTCATATTATGTTTCTAGTGAACAGTGCTGGCTTTTGTAGTCATTGTGATATCAGTTCAACCCGTTGGCTTTGAAGTACATTGTTATACCTACAGTGTATAATATTCTGTTCTGAAAGGCTGGCAAATATAATTCAATTTTATTTCTGGAATTTATACCTAGCATTGAGTCTTTATGAGATGATGCCTACTGAGAATAGTGTACAGCTCTGTGGCAGGGGACTCTCCAGCTGCCCTGTAGGGTCAGCCTGATGGTCTAGTGTTGAGGTTTGCTTACAACAGCACATTGTCTAAAGGAGACTTGGGCTTTCTTATGCTTCCTGTATTTGCAGTGGCAATTAGGTCTTCCAAGGTCAAGCACTTTTAGGCAGTTAATAACCAGTTTGACTAAAGGTCCATCAGCTTTCTAGCCATTCATTAAATGCTAGGAAATGCGTTTCCCCAAGGTCAATACTGCTTAGCTCAGTCATACTTTATGATTTAGAGAAAGAATGCTTTCCTCTTCATTGTCAATATTATTGATTGGCAGTTCTTTGGGTGCCCCCTCTTTGTTTCCAACTGCTAAGGAGGTGACATCATCTTTCCTTTCACAATAATGACATTATTGCCATGTTGAAATGCCAGTACAAGGAGATCCACTGTCAGATGTCAGACCTTACCTCTGCATATTATTGTAAAGTGACTCAGAGGGGAAAGGAAATTCAGAGGGGCAAGGAGGCCTATGCCATAAACTCTACAACTCACCAGCTTGATAAACTGCCGTCTTTACCACCAGCTACAATGCTCCCATTAGACTCAAAGAGAAGAGTAGGTATGACTAATTTTTCCCTTTACCCACCAAAAATAAATCACAGCACCAAGCTGAAATGAGACACAGACTTTTCCAGGATGAGGAATTGAGTTGGAGGCTTAGACATAGGAAACACTCTGAAAAGGAGCCAGGTGGCCTGAATGAGGGATTGCAGAACAAGCTCCCCAGACCATCTCCTCCCATGAAAAGTTGAGTAGTTAGAGGCAGCTGCAGTGACTTGCAGGATATGGTGGCATTTACAGAATTTTAGTGAACATTAAGTATACACAGTCCTTTTTAGAAGGTCACTCAATAATCCACCTACTTAAGCCTCTGTCTTTCAAAGATGTTTGCAAATTTTTCATGTTTAGGGATCATTCCAGATGATCCCCAAAACAATATATCTAAAATTCACAGCATCTTATGTACAAATATTTTGTTTGTATCCGATTCACTGAAGTTCAACTTCTTGTTGTGTGCCATCCAGTCGATGATTCTAACTCATGGTGACCCCACCTGTTGCAGAGTAGAACTGCTCCATAGGGTTTTCTTGGCTCTAATCGTTACAGAAGCATTCTTCTGTGGTGCTGCTGGTTGAATTTATAACCACCAATCTTTTGGTTACCAGCTGAGTGCAAACCATTTGAGCCACCCAGGGACCTTCATAATCAATGCAATCAATGCAAAGGAACTTGCGTATTTGTGCCAGACAGATGGCAGTTTGAACCTTAACACTTCATTTTGAGTTTTGTATTTCTCACCTGTAAATTAAAGAGCTTTGTTAGGTCAATGATTAAGCACTCAGTTACTAACTGAAAGGTTGGCGGTTTGAACCCACCAGCCACCCCATGGAAGAAAAAAACCGGCAATCTGCTCCCATAAAGATTACAGCCTAGGAAACCCTATGGGGCAGTTCTATTCTGTCCTATAGGGTTGCTATGACTCAGAATCGACTGGACGGCACACAACAACATCTGTAAATTGAGTGCAGTAATATGTATTTTTAGAATAAAGTATGTAAAGAACCTATTACAGTGCTAGTACCTGGTGGATAGTATTGTGGTGATTGGGGTTTGCCCACAGTGGGATAAAATGGCTGTTGTTTTTTGTTACTTTTGATCAGAATCAATATATGTAATGTGGTTGGCAGAGTGACTTACACATAACTAAAAACCAAACCCATTGCTCTTGAGTCAATTCCAACTTATAGCAACCCTATACATATGAAGCACCAAATAATTGGTTCCTTTTATTGATACATTTATTATATTGTTCTTATATAATCCTAACATTTTTGCAATGATATAGTCTAATTTAGCATCAAAAATCTAGTTTGGAAAATTGATTGTTAGAATGATGAAGATTTAGTTAAGGCAAAATGTCTTGATGTTCCTTCTGTTCAAGGTTCAGCACCACTATATTTAGCTGCCATGGAACAAACATCAGCCTTTGCACACGTGACAGATATCAGCCTTTGGACATGGGACAGACATTAGCCTTTGGACAAGCAGAGAGGATAGAGATTAACAGGACACGTTCTGGAGTGAAAGCGCTTGGATTAAACCCGGTTCCCATCACTTTGCCATCATGTGACCCTAGGCAAGTTACTTAACCTCTCTGTGCCTCAGATTCCTCATCTGTAAAACAGAACGACAATATTAATTCTTTACTTTTTTTGGATTGAGATAATGTTTTTCATGACTTAGCCCAACACTGTGTACATTGTTTTTGTTAGGTGCTGTCAAGTTGGTTCCGACTCATAGTAACCCTATGTACAACAGAATGAAACACTGCTCGGTCCTGTGCCATCCTCACAATCATTGATATGCTTGAGCCCATTGTCGCAGCCACCGTGTCAATCCATCTTGTTGAGTGTATTCCTCTTTTTCGCTGGCCTTCTACCAAGCATCTTGTCCTTCTCCAGGAACTGGTCCTTCCAAATGTTCACCCTTGCTTCTATGGAGCATTCTGGCTGTACTTCTTCCGAGACAGATTTGTTTCCTTCTTTTGGCAGTCCATGGTATATTCAATATTCTTCGCCAACACCACAATTAAAAGGTGTCAATTCTTCTTCAGTCTTCCTTCTTCGTCATCCAGATATCACATGCATACGAGGCGATTGAAAACACCATGGCTTGGGTCAGGTGCACCTTAGTCTTCAAGATGACATCTTTGCTTTTCAACACTTTAAAGAGGTCTTTTGCAGCAGATTTGCCCAATGCAATATGTCTTTTGATTTCTTGACTGCTGCTTCCA